>NW_028230441.1:7537454-7698231 GCF_043228905.1 Azolla caroliniana | reverse complement strand
TCAATCGACCATCCTTCATGGGCCATGTCGTTGTTGACGAGATTCTCAGCTTCCTTTCATCATGTCTTTGGCATACCCTTTCGACTTTAGCCCAATCCTCGGTAAGGCCGTTCGCACCGTCATCATCTTCGAGTTCGATCCCAATGTCCATCCTTTCTTTCCGATCGATCGATCTTACGAACATTAAGACTTTATCTCCTCCCACCAATCTTCGTTCCCGCTCCGAGAGTCGAGCAAAACGATGCTCGAACTCTAGGAACGCTTGCGTTGCACTTCGGTGAGTCTTCTCCGACGCCACCCATTCGTCGAATTCTCGTCGATCTCGTCCTGTCCATCTCTCATAGTCATATGCCTCCCGTAAAGCTTCTTCAAAGGACTCCCATGTCGAGCTTTGTTGTTGTATCTTGTGGATTCTCTCTTGTAGTTCGTCCGAGGCCACCCGACTAAAGGATATCACTTGCAATCCTTCCGGTATCCGATATTGCATCATCTCCGCCTTATATTCACGTAGGTAGCGTGACACACCCTTACCGTTGAATTCCCCGTTTCGTCGCACGAGCCGCTTTACTGCCCCCGTGATCTCCGACATCGCTCGTTGTTCTTGTAGCATCCGCTCGAACATCATCATCATCGTTATGCTCATTGCCTCTTGTTGATTCTCCATCTCCTTGCCACCCGCCTTCACGTCGGGTTCACCAACTGTGTCGTGCCTTTCGGCTCCGGATCGTTTGCGTGAGTTGGGTGGGAACCACTGGGGTTTTGGACTAGGAAGAAGAGAGTTTTAAGGCTAATAAGAATATAAATATGTTGTAAGAAAGAGTTATAGCAAACTCGTGAATCCCACGAGTGTATTGTATTAGATTAATCAATATGAATATAAGAATATAAACTTCGGTTGAAAGAGAATGATATAGAATTCTCGTGAATCCCACGAGTATAGTTTATTAATTGGTGTTTTTTAGAAACATATCTAGTTTCCAAATATTTTTCACACACAATTACATTGTGCTTCCCATCCTTATGTAGTGATGAGGAAGTCTTAGTAATCCATGCTTTTTCTCTAACTATAGACCCCATGCTTTTCCTATAGATAGACTATATGCTTTATCTAAAGTGATCATGCTTTTTTCTAACTTGTGCGTTTTTTATCATGCACGCTAGATGTGTATGTGTAGCTTTTTCTTTTGTTATGCGTTTTTCTAATGTTTATCCTAGCGTGAATTTACCTTTCTATGTGGGACATCTATGCTTTAACACTAATGAAATGCTAGTGTAATGGTAAGACATTACATTATTAACATGGAGGTGCAAGGTTCAAATCTTGCCCTATGCATGTTCCATTTATTTTGCTATTTTCTTCTATTTCTTCATTTTTTATTGAATCTAATACTATATACGTTTTTCACGTAGTGTACAAAATACACTACGACAGCGCGAAGCGTTCTTCAAACTCCCGGAGGAGCACCGATGTGTTTCTCCCCTTTTCGGGGGTCTCTACCCATTCCATGAAGTTCCGTTTTGAGAGCCGAAGCGCGTCATCAAGCCCGTATTTTTCGAGGAGCCGACCTTCAAACTCTTCCCAGGTTCCTCCGCATGGATGCCCGACATCGTCACCCGAGGGAACCCGATCAGTCGCCTTTCTCCCGGAATGTCTCTCATTACCATCTCGGCCCGGTAGGCCTCCAAATAGCTCATGGCGTCCTTCCCACCGAACCGACCTATCGTGCCGAAGACCGCTTCGATAGCCCTATCGAGGGCGCCTGCGCCTTCGCGCGCACTCACTATCCGATCCACAGCCGAAGCCATGGCTTCCGCAAGATCCGACCCCCTCATCTTTTTACTCCTCTGCCGCCTGTTCACGTCAGGTTCACCAATTATGTCGCGTTGTTACGCACGTGCGTG
Source organism: Azolla caroliniana (assembly GCF_043228905.1). Classification (NCBI taxonomy): domain Eukaryota; kingdom Viridiplantae; phylum Streptophyta; class Polypodiopsida; order Salviniales; family Salviniaceae; genus Azolla; species Azolla caroliniana. The sequence goes on along the minus strand of NW_028230441.1, from coordinate 7,696,329 downwards.
GAGAACAAGACGGGACCACCGGGGTCTTGGACCGAGAAATAGATGAGAAGGAGGAGAACGGAAAGGCAACGGACGCACTTGCACATGCACAGACACGGGAGCACACACGAATCACGGTCCAACAACACAACAAAACGAGACGACTAGAAGTCCGAGTATATGAACACGTATGTATATAAATATAAATATATAAATAAATAAATAAATAAATATATATATATCGAGACGGTTACAACTAACAGGCCGGCAAGGCGAACACCGACGCATGTTCACTCACACGCAGAAGAGTGAGATGGAGACTCTGCCGGAAGCACACGGGCCTTCCACGGAGCAGAGTCAGCCTCCCAAAAACCTGCGCAAAATGGCTATGGAGAGTGCTAGAGGAGAAGGGCTCGGTCCCAGTCCGGCAGCACTTCGTCCTCTCTAACGTGCGATCCCTTTTTCATTCCTCTCCCTCTCTTTTATAGCTCAAGGAGGGAGGCCGTTATCATCCGTTACATCACATTAATTCTCTCCCTATTGAATGCGTGCTACCTAGGATTTCACCTTAGCCGACTTGTACCTACCTACTTACTATACAACGAAAAGTGTGCTCGTGTGTAAGGGCCGGTTTACACACGCTAAACTCGGTTTCCGCCTAGGGACGGTTTTCTTCACGACAGCGTTCCGCTTCAGGTAGTGGTAGGGAAGGAAGAGCAAGAGGCGTTGCTTATGGCGTCTCACAAGAGTCCTTGGGCTGGGCACCGCGGGACATGGGCCACATTCGAAAAGCTAAAGGAGAAGTATTGGTGGCCGGGGTTGTACCGGTACGTGCACCAGTTCGTAACAACGTGCGAGAGCTGCCAAATGCACTCCGCGATTCGACATCGAGACGAGTTGCACCCGACCTACCCACCGACCGTCCATTTCAAGTGGATGGTGGACTTAGTGACGATGCCGATGGGGGTAGGGCAGATGTGGTACTTGATGCTTGCACGAAAGGACTTGACGAATCAGGTGGAGGGCCGTGCATTGCTGAACAAGATGACTACAGCCGTGTGCCAGTTCTTGATCGAAGAGGTGGTATGCTGGTGTGGGTGTGTAGGGAAGATCGTGGCTGACCGGGGAGGGCTGGATGCACAGGAAGCAGAAGAGCTGTTTGGACGACTAGGGGTTAAGCTCTCCCTCACTACGGCGTACAACCCGAAGGCTAACGGGAAGGTGGAGTGCGGGCACAAGCCGATCGTAAAAGTGTTGGTGCGGGCATGCAGAGGACAGGTCGGGAACTGGTTGTGGCTTCTACCTTACGCATTATGGGTAGACCGAACTATGCATAGTTCGGTAACCGGGTTCATGCCGACGGAGCTGATGTACGGGCAGAAGCCGGTCATGCCGATTGAATAGACGATCTCCTCATGGGCCACGGTGGACTGGAGAGACGAGATGAGCCGGGAAGAGCTACTGGCGGCATGGATTCGACAGCTCGAGCGAAGACTAGAGGACGTGGAGCGAGCAAAGGCAAAGCTGTGTGCATCAAGAGAAAGGAACAAAGGCCGGTTCGACCGAACACACCGGCTACGGCTGAAGAAGATCGAGGAAGGCGACTGGTTGTTGATTTATGACAATAGCCTCGACAATTAGCACAAGGCGACGCAAAAGTTTGCGAGGAGGTGGTTCGAGCCCTACACCGTAACAAGCGCAAACGACAACGGTACTTACCACCTTGTGGAATTTGACGGGACACAAATAACGGTGCCGGTAGCCGGGAAGAGGATCAAGGCCTTCAAGAAGTGGCATGAAGACGAGCCGGATCCGGGAAGCGAGGACGATGATGACAACCGGCTCGGAGCGGATGAAGTTTCGAAGAGCGACGGATGAACGCGAGCCGGTTTTCTCCAACGTTTGTCCCTCTTTGGCGCATATCGGTGGATGCGCGGTTTGGTGGGGGTGGATGTCATGAAGAAAACTAGCCTCAAGCAGAATCAGTGAAGAAGGTGTATGAACCGGCCCTTATGCGCGGTCACAAGTATTGATAAAGAGTACATAATTGGGAATAGGTCGGCTGATGTAAATATACTAGGTAGTAAAGATTTATTATCTAGGAAATTGATTCGTATCTCTGTTCGAAGGGATAGAGAATAAAGTGATGTGACCAGGATGTAACGGTCCCTCCCCGACGGCCTATAAAACGGAAGGGGAGATGATTGAAAGATTATTGCGTCTTGGCAAGGACGAGGTGTTGTCGAACTGGGAATCAAGCTCTCTCTTCTATCATTGTTTTCTACAGGCTTTCTAGTTGGTTGCCTTTGCTTTGAGGAAAGCCGTGTGCTTCCGGCAAAGGCTCTACTACGTGTGTGTGTGGGAGTGTGATTGTCTGGGTTGGGTTTGTTGCCGGTTGTCCGGGTGTAATCTTGCAAACAATGTAACCTTTACTGATATAGGAATCGAACCTCTTGCTTTTCCTCTCTCTGTGTTTCTGTGAGTCTCTCTTTTACGCGAGTGTGGATCTTATTCAGCTACGCGTTAGTGGTTCATTCGGCCGGCTAACGCTATCAGTGGCAAACGGCCCTAACCGGCCTATGCTTGCGCTCTTTTCCCGCTTCGTCTTCTTCTCTCTCTTCCTCCTCGATTCAGGGCCCCCGCGGTCCCGCCTTATTTCCTATGCAAAAGCAGAACAACACGACAATGTGGTCGTGTTGTTTCACTCTTCGCGTTCGGAAAGAGGCGGTACCGCGGGGGCCTTGAACCAAGGGGCATGAGAAAGAGGGGAGAGAGAGAGAGAGAGAGCAACTTGCAGAAACACAGAGGAGGAAAGAGACCGAGAGCAAAGTCTTGATTACAATCGACAACGATTACAACCGGCAAGCCGGTGACGGACCCAACCCAGGCGGACACACACACATACACACGATGCTCATGCACGCACTCAACCCAGCTGCACAATGGAGCCTCTGCCGGAAGCACACGGCCTGTCCACGAAGCAGAGGCAACACAGTCCGAAATCCTGCAAAGAAAGTTGAACGATGGAGGAGAGAGCTCGGTCTCGGTCCGACAACCCTCCCTCCTCCCTCCCCAAACCCCGATGTATTTCTCTCACTTCTCCCTCTCTTTTATAACCCAAGGAGGGAGGCCGTTACCACTCGTTACAACATGTTTTATTCCCTGTCCTTTCGGGCAGGGATATGCCTCGATTTCCTCCCTACTGAATGTGTACTACCTAGGATTTCGCCTCAGGCGACTTGTACCTACCTACGTACTATACAACAAAACTTGTGCCCACGGGTAAGGGCCGGTTTACACACGTTATACTTGGTTTCCGCCTAGGGACGGTTTTCTCCACGACATCTGCCCCCACCTAACCGCGCATCCACCGGTATGCGCCAAAATTAGGCTCTTGCTGGAGAAGACCGGTTCACGCTTATCCTTTGTCTTCCGGATTGGCATCCGTTCTGAGCCGGTTGTTGTCGCTATCTAGGTCGTCTGGGTTTGGTTCAACCTCGTGCCGCTTTTTGAAGGCTTTGATCCTTTTCCCCGCCATCGGTACCGCCATCCTTGTCCCGTCGAGCTCTGCGAGATGGTAGGTCCCATTGTTGTTGGCGCTTGTCACCGCGTAAGGCCCGAACCACCTTCTTGCAAACTTCCGCGTTGCCTGGTGCTGGTTGTCGAGGTTGCTATCATACAATAGAACCCAGTCGCCTTCCTCAATCTTCTTCGGTCTCAGTCGGTGAGTCCGATCGAACCATCCTTTGTTCTTTACGCTCGCCACCCGTAGCTTCTCCGCAGCTTGGTCCACGTCCTCCGGTTTTCGTTCCAGCTGCCGAATCCGTGCCGCTAACAGCTCCTCCCGGCTCATCTCGTTGTCCCAGTCCACCATGGCCCATGAGGAGATTGTCTGCTCCATTGGCATGATCGGCTTCTGCCCGTACATTAGCTTTGCCGACATGAACTCGGTTATCGAACTGTACGTAATTCGGTCCGCCCATAACGCATAGGGTAAGAGCTGCGGCCAGTTCCCGACATGGCCTCCACACACCCGCACCAACGCTTTGACGATTGGCCCGTGTCCGCGCTCCACCTTCCCATTAGCCTCCGAATTGTACGTCGTGGTGAGCGAGAGTTTAATTCCCAGCCGATCAAACAGCTCTTCCGCCTCTTGTGCGTCCAATTCCCCACAGTCGGCCACGATCTTACCTACGCACCCGTACCGGCATACCACTTCGTCGATCAGAAATCGGCACACGACTGCGGTCGTTTTGCTCTGCAACGCCCGGCCTTCCACCTGGTTCGTCAGGTCCTCCTGATCTAGCACTAGATACCGCATCTGCCCTACCCCCATCGGCATCGTCACTAGATCCACCATCCACTTGAAGTGGACGGTCAGAGGGTAGGTCGGGTGGAGCTCGTCCCGATGTCGGACTATGGAGTGCACCTGATAGCTTTCGCAAGTCGTCACGAACTGATGCACGTCCCGGTATAGTCCCGGCCACCAGTACTTCCCCTTTAGCTTCTCGAATGTGGCCCACGTCCCGCGGTGTCCGGCCCAAGGACTCTCGTGGTACGCTGTCGCGTTACTACGCGCGTGCGTGGAGAAACGAGGCGGGACCACCGGGGTCTTGAACCAAAGAGCAGGTGATAGAAGGGGAAAGAGAAAGAGAGAGACGCTTGGTTACGTATGAGCAAAGAAACACAGGGACACGGCCCCGTCAACGCAGAAGACACGAATGGACACAAAGACAGAGAGACACGAATGTTTGTATATTAATGAATCACAAGTAAACAACAGAGCACGCGAGCGGTTACAACCGAACAGGCCGGCGAACAAATGTTGATGCTTGCTCATCTGCGCACGAAAGGGGATAGGACAGAGGTGCTGCCGGAAGCACACGGGCGTTCCTCGAAGCAGCGCGAGCCTCCCGAAAACCTGCAAAGAAGAGCGATGGAGAACGAACAGAGGAGAAGCGTTCGGTTTCGGTCCAACAGCACTTCGTCCTCCTCAATCCAAAATAATAATCCCCCTGTTCACGTCGTGTCTCCCTCTCTTTTATAGCTTCAAGAAGGGAGCCGTTTCCCTCATTAACTTCCTACCTACCGAATCTAACTACCTCGGATATACCTTTGTACCTAATTCTCTATTATATACATTAAAGGGCGCGCACGCGTGAAGAGCCGGTTCACGCGCGCTATGCACCGATTGCGCTAAGGGACGGTTTTCTTCACGACATCCGCCCCCACCTAACCGCGCATCCACCGGTATGCGCCAAAATTCGGTTCTGGTTTGAGAAAACTGGTCCGGGTTCCGGTTCCTCATCCCTCGGTTCGTCCTCCGTTTCGGACTGTTCGTCGTCGCTGTCCAGGCCTCTTAGATCCGGTCCGCCGTCGTGGCGCTTCTTGAACGCTTTGATCCGCTTCCCTGCTACCGGTATCGCCATCCTCGTACCGTCGAGTTCCGCCAGGTGATACGTCCCGTTGTCGTTGGTGCTCGTTACCACGTAAGGCCCGAACCACCGCTTTGCAAACTTTCGTGTTGCCCGGTGCTGGTTGTCGAGGCTGCTGTCGTAGAGTAGCACCCAGTCGCCTTCCTCGATTTTCTTTGGTCTGAGCTGGTGCGTCCGGTTGAACCGGGCTTTGTTCCTCATCCTCATCGTCCGAAGTCTCTCCGCCGCTTGTTCCACGTCCTCTGGCCTCTGCTCGAGCTGTCGTATACGCGCCGCTAGCAGTTCTTCATGGCTAATCTCGTCTCTCCAGTCCACTGTCGCCCAAGAGGAGATCGTCTGTTCCATCGGCATGATCGGCTTCTGTCCGAACATGAGCTCTGACGGCATGAACCCGGTTACCGAACTGTGTGTTGTCCGATCCGCCCACAAGGCATAAGGTAACAGTCGTGGGCAGTTCCCGACCTGGCCTCCGCACGCCCGGACTAGTGCTTTGACAATCGGTCCGTGTCCGCGCTCCACCTTCCCGTTCGCCTCCGGATTGTACGATGTGGTGAGCGAGAGCTTGACCCCTAACCGGTCGAACAACTCCTCGGCCTCTTCGGCGTCCAACTCCCCGCGGTCAGCCACGATCTTCCTGACGCACCCGTACCGGCATATCACGTCCTTGATCAGGAACCGACACATGACCGCGGTCGTTTTGTTCTGCAGGGCTCGGCCTTCCACCTCGTTCGTCAGGTCCTCCCGGGCCAGCACCAAATATCGCATCTGCCCTACGCCCATCAGCATCGTCACCAAATCTACCATCCATTTGAAGTGGATGGCTGGAGGGTATGTAGGGTGAAGCTCGTCCCGATGTCGGACTACGGAGTGTATCTGACAGCTCTCACAAGTTGTCACGAACCGATGCACGTCCCGGTACAGTCCCGGCCACCAGTACTTCCCCTTTAGTTTCTCGAACGTGGCCCACGTCCCACGGTGTCCAGCCCAGGGGCTGTCGTGGTAGGCCTTCAACAACTCCTCTTGTTCCTCCTCCATCGCCACTACTCGGAGCGGGATGCCGTTCCTCTTCTTCGGGTGCTTCCACAAGTATCCGTCCCGGAGAAAGAATCAATACGCTTTCTTCCGGATCCGGTTGGCCTCGTCCTTTGTCCATGACGCGTCTGGCGTCATCGTCCTTAAGAATCCCCCAATCTGCAGCCACTCCCCGTCGTACTTGCTCTCGTTGAAATCGTTAAGCGCCGGAGTGCTCCCCCCCTCGGTTGTTACGTAAGCCGCCTCGAAGAAGTCCATGCCGACTTCCTCGTCCTCCGAAACCATGCCGCCCTCGTCGTCGAATCGCGCCCTCGAAAGCATGTCGGCCATGGCATTGTCTTTCCCGGAAATGTGTCGTATTTCCGGGTGTAGGGACTTGATGTACGCTATCCACTTGAGCATTGCCAGGTCCGGGGTTGCGCATCCGGAAACCATGCCAAGAATCGGCAGGCAGTCCGTCTCGATAATCACCTCTGTCCCGATCAGATAGTCTTTATCGGCCTTCACCGCCGAAACGATACCCCAGAGTTCGCGTTTAACCTGGGCGTATCCTCGCTGTCGCTCGCTGAGGACCTTCGCGCCGAACCGGATTGGGAACCGAATGTCGTCCTCATCTTCTTGGTTGACGACCCATCCGATCCCGGTCGGACTTGTATCTACCGTTATGTAGATGGGAGTGCCTTTCTCGTAGACAGCCTTCCGGAGTGCCGGAGCTGCAGCAAGAGCCTCCTTCATCTTTCGGACCGACTCCGTATGCTCGTCTCGCCACTCGAATTTTCGCCCTTTTTTCAGCAACCCGTATAGCGGCTCGGCAACGTGGGCGTAATGCGGGATCCATATGTGGTAGAGCGCGCATGCTCCCAAGAACCTCCGTACCTCGTGACCGAGTTACAGTCGGGCTTCATTGCGGAGATGGCTTCCACCTTAGCCGGAGACGGTTTCCGGCCATACGGTCCGCATAGATGTCCCACGACCATGATATCTGATTGCCCGAAGGCGGATTTCTCCCCGGAGAAGGTGAGCCTCGCGTCCTCTAGCCTCTGCAGCACCCTCTTGCAGTCGTCAATGTGTGTCGCCACGAATTTCCGGCATCCGTCCGGTCCGATCATTTCGTCCTTTTCCTCCACCGGACATCCCTTGATCGGGATGTCGTCCAAGAATGGCATGGTGATGTCCGGGATACAATCCCTCAACACCTTGTTCCTCGCATTCACCATGTGGGCCACCGAGTTTGTCCCTCCTTGTGGCAGGGTACACATCCGCACTAGGCCGAGAGGAGTCTGCATCGTCGTAATGTCTCTACTCTCCACGGCTATTTGGAACTGATCGTACCCCGAGTACAGATCACCGACCGAGTAGATCGACCTTCCGGCGAAGGCCTCCGCGAACTCGTCTATCGTTGGTCTGATTCTTGCGTTCCGAATGGTCACTCTGTTGACCGGTTGCAGACCTTGAATGAAGCGCAACGTCCCGTTCTTCCTCAGTACGGTAAACCACCGGTTCGAGGATGCCCATATCGACTTTCTACCTCAACAGCTCCATCAGCTCCGGGATATGAGCTCTCGGTACCGGAATTGGTTTGAGATTCCACGGCACATGCGGTACCGTGAATATCACCATTGGCTTCACGATTGTCGGGTCTGCGCACCCGATCTCTTCCGGTGAGAATGCGAAGGCTTTCCCGTGCCTTCCAAGCATTCTCCGAAACCGGTCTTCTTCTGCCGGCAGTAGGAACCCGCCCCCACCGATTTTGAGCTCCCGTAGCATTCTGTCGGTGAAGGTGTGTCCTATGCAGGCCGGATCTCGTAAACTGGGGTCTGACGCGACCCCCTTGATTCGCAACTCGCTGCCCTTCAGTAAGGGTGCCGCGACTGGCCTTACCTTCCGGTCCACAGTCTTGTACTTCGTGTTAACCCGGGCCGTCCGATTCGACTCGAGCCCTCGACTGAAGTCCGCGATGACTTCGTACATCTCTTCTGAACAAACCAATATCGTCCGATCCTCTTTAAAACCCTCTCCGACCACCTCTCGCAGTATTCCCAAGGTATCGTCGAAGGAGACCGCCTCCACGGCTCCGTTGATTTCCTCGTTGGGCCCGAGAACTCTGCACGCCCGAAGTCGCTCTTCCGCCCTTTTCTTTTCTCGGCCAACGACGCCAACTATCGTACACCCTCCGTTGTCGGAGAAACAAAACTTCCTACTTATGGTACAAGGTTTCTTCAGTTTCGCCTCTATCGTACATTTGTGGGGTTTTCCCGAAGTGTCCGGACTATCGCGGCCCCACGCCTTGATAGCCCTCTCTAAAAATCCTCTCGGTTCTCGCCACCGAGGGACTCGCGGTTTCGCTCGTGGTTCGGTCGCACCGTCAGGAACTGGACCGAATGACGCTCGTCCTGACTCTTGACCCTCGCATAAGCCGACCCGTTGTCCAGCACCTTGGTCTCCATCCGTGCTACCGTAATGTACAGTTCTCCCAGTATGACCGGGTGCGAGGACGTCTCCTACACAAAGAAGTGTTGGTCTATCTCGACGTCGCCGATCTTGACTCGCACGTTTGGGCAGGCCCCGTGTAGTTCCTCGGTGGCGCGCGTCGCCGCCCGTATCTTCCACCCGTGCTTGGTGTTGACCGGCCATTTCCCCTTCTTGTAGAAGTCCATGGACATCAGGTTTATTTCCGAACTGTGGTCCACCAGCACCACAACCGGTTCCTAAACATCTCCGATCTTCACCGGGGTTTCCGTGGTCGCTCGGGCCCAGTGTGGCCTCGAATAGTGGCTCTCCGCCCACTCGTCTTCTAGCGCCATGTCCTCTATGTGCGTCATCTGCACCTCCACCGGCCTTTCCGGTTCTGTCTCCGTCGACAGCCTCTTCCTCTTCACCAAGTCTACGATGGAGTCGTGGAACTCCTTCTTGGCGATTCCGAGCACCTCCCGCAACGACAGTTCCACCTTGCTGTCGAGGATTCGTTCTTCCAGGACCTTTCGTAGGTCCGTGGTCCTTTCGATCTCCGTGCCCAACCGGTATCCGCCCTTCTTGTGGTTATCCCGGGCATTGGTCTCACAGGCCTCGTTCCGTTTCGGCCCGAATCGGGTTTCGTATCTTTGTGAGGGTCCAGCCCCTCCGGTTTTACCTACCCGTTTGTCTTCAACCAAACCCTCGTAGTTCTGGCAAGCTACTTCGACGAAACCCGTCTTTTCTTCGACCGGGTCACTCCACCCGGTTACCTCCTGGACCCGCTTCTCCGCGCGGTCCGCCTCGTCTTTCCTTAGTCGGGCACCGTCGAGGCCTTCCAGCATCGTTGGCCAAAACCCGGCTTTGCTCTCCTTCCAGGCCTCGCTGCCTCCGACCCGAATACCGGTTGACGCCGAGTAGTGGACGGTCTCCGCATGCCAGGCCGCCGCCTCTTCCATCAGCCTTTTCATTCCTCCTCGCCCGTCGTTTCGGTTCGGGGCCCTCCGGGTATCGCTGGCGTGCACCCGACCTTCCCATAGGTACACTACCCGGCTTCTCAAAGCCTCCGCAAAGTCCCCGCAGTCTTTCCGGATGTGGCCGACCTCGTCGCACCACATGCACCTATTTCCTGCCGGAGGCCGTCGGTCACGAGCCTGTTCGCCGCCTTCCCTCCGAGCTTAGGCGATCTGGAGATCCTTTACCGCCCGTGTCAACTCCTCCAAAGTTGTTCCCCCGGACGAGCCTCTTACCACGCCGGTCGAAGCCGAACCGGTTTCGAGCCACTCCCGGGTCTCTTCCCTTCGCGCCTCTGGTATCGGTTCAAGCTTCCTTGCTGCGACAGGACCCGCCCATGTATCAGCCCAATCCCACCGTTTGTCAAAACGGCCGCAGACTCTTTTTACCGCGGCCCAGTCGGCCGTCAGCCCGTCTTCGGTTTCCAATAAGGAGCCCACTTGCTCCCGATCCCGTGCGTCAACCGATTTGACAAACAGTAGGACACTACTTGTGTCCAAAACGGTCCAATTGAGCGCCGAAAGGCGCGCAAAGCGTTCCTCAAACTCCCGGAAGAGTACTGACGCATTTCTTCCTTTGTTGGGGGACTCCACCCACTCCATGAAGCCCCGCTTCGAAAGCCGAAGCGCGTCATCCAGCCCATATTTCTCCAGGAGTCGTACTTCGAACTCCTCCCAGGTCTGGCTCTCCGCCCGGACCTCGAGCACCTCCGCATGGATGCCCGGCATCGCCACTCGAGGGAATCCGACAAGACATCTCTCTTCCGGAATATCCCTCATCAACATCTCCGCCCGGTAGGACGCCAAATAACTCATGGCATCCTTTCCACTGAACCGGCCGATCGTACCGACGATTGCCTCAATAGCCCTGTCAAGGGCGCCGGTGCCCTTGCGCGCGCTCACTATCCGGTCCACGGCCGAAGCCATGGCCTCTACAAGATCCGACCCCCTCATCTTCTGCTCCTCTGCCGCCTTGTTCACCTCGGGTTCACCAAAGATGTCGCGTTACTACGCACGTGCGTGGAGAAACGAGGCGGGACCACCGGGGTCTTGAACCAAAGAGCAGGTGATAGAAGGGGAAAGAGAAAGAGAGAGACGCTTGGTTACGTATGAGCAAAGAAACACAGGGACACGACCCCGTCAACGCAGAAGACACGAATGGACACAGAGACAGAGAGACACGAATGTTTGTATATTAATGAATGACAAGTAAACAACATAGCACGCGAGCGGTTACAACCGAACAGGCCGGCGAACAGATGTCGATGCCTGCTCGTCTGCGCACGAAAGGGGATAGGACGGAGGTGCTTCCAGAAGCACACGGGCGTTCCTCGAAGCAACGCGAGCCTCCTGAAAACCTGCAGAGAAGAGCGATGGAGAACGAGCAAAGGAGAAGCGTTCGATTTCGGTCCGACAGCACTTCGTCCTCCTCAATCCAAAATAATAATCCCCCTGTTCACGTCGCGTCTCCCTCTCTTTTATAGCTTCAAGAAGGGAGCCGTTTCCCTCATTAACTTCCTACCTACCGAATCTAACTACCTCGGATATACCTTTGTACCTAATTCTCTATTATATACATTAAAGGGCGCGCACGCGTGAAGAGCCGGTTCACGCGCGCTATGCACCGATTGCGCTAAGGGACGGTTTTCTTCACGACAACGCCGTCAACAATTCCTCCTGTTCCTCTTTCTTTGCCACCACTCGAAGCGGGATGTCGTCTCTCTTCTTCGGGTGCTTCCATATGCTCCCGTCCCGTAGAAAGAATCGGTACGCTTTCTTCCGAATCCGGTTGGCCTCTTCCTTCGTCCATGCCGCGTCCAGTGTCATTGCCTTCAGGAACCCACCGATCTAGAGCCACTCACCATCGTACTTGCTCTCGTCAAATTCGTTAAGCGCCGGAGTGCTCCCCTTTCTTGTTGTTACATTGGCTGACCCGAAGAAATCCTCGCCGACTTCCTCGTTATCTGAAACCATGTCGTCCTCGTCACTGAACCGCGCCCTTGAAAGCATATCGGCCATGGCATTATCTTTCCCGGAGATGTGTCGTATCCTCGGGTTCAGGGACTTGATGTACACAGTCCACCTGAGCATCGCCAGGTCTGGAGTCGCGCATCCGGAGACCATACCTAGAATCGGTAGGCAGTCTGTCTCGATGATCACTTCCATCCCGATCAGATAGTCCTTGTCGGCCTTGACTTCCGAAATGATACCCCACAGCTAACGCTTAACTTGGGCGTATCCTCGCTGTTGCTCGCTCAATACCTTCGCCCCGAACCGGATCAGGAACTGTACATCGTCCTTGTCCTCCTGACTGATCACCCACCCGATCCTGGTCAGGCTTGTGTCCACCGTCACGTAGATGGGGACTTCCTTGCCATAAACCGCTTTCCGAAGAGTCGGTGCTGCAACAAGCGCCTCCTTCAGCCTCCGGACCGACTCCGTGTGCTCCGTCCTCCACTCGAACCTACACCCTTTCTTTAATAGCCCGTAGAGCGGTTCCGCGACATGTGCGTAGTGAGGAATCCAGATGTGGTAGAACGCGCACGCACCCAAGAATTTGCGGACCTCCGTAACAGACCCATAATTGTGCTTCATCACGGAGATGGCTTCTACCTTTGCTGGGGACGGTTTCCGGCCATAGGGCCCGCACAGGTGTCTGACTACTAGGATCTCCGGCTATCCGAATGCTGATTTTTCTCCGGACAAGGTGAGCCGCGCGCTCTCGAGTCTTTGTAGCACCTTCTCGCAGTCGCGGATGTGATCCGTCACGAAACTCCGGCAACCATTGGGCCTGACCGACTCATCCTTATCCTCCACCGGTCATCCTTTAATCGGGATGTCATCCCGAAACGGCATGGTGATGTCCGGTATGCAGTCCCTCAACACCTTGTTCATCGCATTCACCATGTGTGCCACCGAGTTCGTTCCTCCTTACAGTAGGGTACACATCCGAACTAGACTGAGAGGAGTCTGCATCGTCGTGACATCCCTGCACTCTACGGCTAGCTGGAACTGATCATAGCCTGAGTACAGGTCCCCGACCGAGTAGATCGACCTCCCTGCAAAAGCCTCTGCAAACTCATCGATGGTCGGTCCGATACCTGTGTTTCGAATGGTCACCTTGTTGACCGACTGTAGGTCCTGTATGAAGCACAGTGTGTCGTTCTTCTTCGACATGATAAACCACCGATTCGAATATGGGGCACTTGACGGTTCGAGGATGCCCATCTCCACCTTCTATTTCAACAGCTCCATCAGCTTCAGGATGTGAGCTCTGGGTACCGGAATCGGTTTGAGACTCCACGGCACATGCGGTACCGTGAAGATCACCATTGGTTCCATAACCTTCGGGTCTACGCACCCGATCTCCTCCGGTGAGAATATGAAAGCCTTCTTGTGCCTCCCGAGCATTCTCCGAAACCGGTTCTCTTCCGCTGGCAGTAGAAAGCCACCCCCACCGATCTTGAGCTCCCATAGCGTTACATCGGTGAACGTGTGTCCTATGTTGACTGGATCTCGTAAACTTGGGTCCGACGCAACCCCCTTTACCCGTAACTCGCTGCCCTCCGGCAAGGGTGCCGCGACTAGCCTCACCTTCCGGTCCACAGTCTCGTACTTCGTATCCACTCGGGCCGTCTGATCCGACTCGAGCCCACTACCGAAGTTGGCAATGACTTCGTACATCTTTTCCGAACATACCGGAATCATCAAGTCCTCATTAAGGCCTTCTTCGAACACCTCACGTAACTTCCCCAAGGTGTGATCGAAAGAGACTGCCTCCACGACTCCGTTGATTTCCTCTCCAGGGCCGAGGACTCTGCACGCCCGAAGCCGCTCCTCCGCCTGCTTCTTTTCCCAGCCAACTACGACGGCTATCGTACAACCACCGCTATCGGAGAACCAAAATTTTCTACCTATGGTACAGGTGTTTTTGCCTATAGTACATCTGTGGGGTTTTTCCAGGGTGTTCGGACTATCGCGGCCCTGCGCCTTGATAGCCCTCTCCAAAAATCCCCTCGGTTGTCGCCACCAAGGGTCTCGTGGTTTTAGGGGCTCGTGGTTGGTCGCATTGTCATGAATTGGACGAAATGCCGACCGTCTTGGCTCTTGACGATGTCGTGTAGATTTTCGGCAATAGTGTGAAAATCACATAAAACATACAAAATCGAGTATGAATCACATAAAACAATAATAATGGAGATAACATTTTAAATAAGTTTAATATCTAAGTACAAAATGATGGAGGTCTTCAAGAGCTTTCGAATGCACTTTATTACACGAGAAACGGACAACTAAATGTCAAGATATGAGGGTATAAAGTTTGTGAAAGGAAAAGAGAAAACTGTGAGATATCCCACATAGGCACGACAAATACGGCTCTCATCATATATAAGGTAGAGCAAAGGCTATTATCTTTGTGTCTATGTGTGGGGCATAGAGAGTTCAAGGTAGCTTGAACCAAGAGTGGAGGTGGCCTAGCTACTCGTAAAGGTTTTTGGCCAACCAAAACCGGATCGGCAATGGAGCTGGTGATCCGGCAAAGCGACAGTGGCACACCGGCAACCGGTGATCCGGCGAGATGGCAGCCACCGATAACCGGCAGCATCCGTCGGCGTCCGGCGACTAGATAAATAAATATATAAATATATATACAAACATATATATACATATACATATACAAGGAGGGCAAGTAAGGATTCAAACCTTGCACCTCCAAGTTAGCAGTCAATTGGCTTACCACTAAGCCATGACATTTAGTTGAATTTATATTTCTATCATTGTACTTTTACATGTAAATTCTCATACATGAGAGCTAAAATGAGTGACATGGTTATCATGCACCACATGTAATACATGAGCGCCAAATGGCAAACATGCATTTTATGCATGTCTTGTACCCTCACATGCATCATATGCATGAGAGCATCTATAAAAGAAGGGATGAAAAAGAAGAAGGGTTAGGCTTTGTTTGGTTATGAAATTAAGAAGAAGAGAATTCGTTATTGAATTGATTGTGTAACTTGTTTCTTAAAATCTAAAATCAAGAGTTCTATCTCAAGCTCTCTCTCTCTTTCAATCTAGCTTAAGTACTTTCTCGTTAAAGCTTGCGCCAACTTTAAGTCCTTCCGGTCCAGAACCCCGGCGGTTCCGCCTCACGATCCGCGCATAGTGACAGATGTTCACGACAACGCGCGCATACGCCAAACCGTTGTCCAGTACATTCGTCTCCATGCGCGCTGCCGTAATGTACGGTTCGCCGAGAATTACCGGGTGCGAGGAAGTCTCTTGCACAAAGAAATGTTGATCTATCTCGACATCGTCGATCTTCACGCGTATGTTCGGGCACACACCATGCAACTCCTCTGTAGCGTGCGTCGCCGCATGTATCTTCCACCCGTGCTTGGTGTTGATCGGCCATTTCCCCCTTTTATAGAAGTCCATGGACATCAGATTGATCTCTGAACCGTGGTCTACCAATGCCACCACCGGCTCCTAGACGTCGCTGATCCGAACAGGGGTTTCCGTAGTGGCCCTAGCCCAATGCGGCTTCGCGTAGTGGCTTTCCGCCAACTCATCCTCTAGGGCCGTGTCTTCTAAGTGCATCGTCCGCACTTCCACCGGTCGCTCCGGCTCCGGTTCCGTCGAGAGCCACTTCTGCTTCACCAAGTCCACGATGGTGTCGTGGAACTCCTTCTTGGCGATTCCCAGCACCTCCCGTAACGACAGCTCGACCTTGATGTCGAGAATCCTCTCTTCTAGGACCTTCTACAGGTCTGTCGTTCGTTCGATTTCGGTGCTCAGCCGGAAACCGGCCTGCTTCTTCTTCTCTGGTGCGCCGGCGTTGACGGCCTCATTCGGCTTTGGTCCGAACCGGGTCTTGTACCGCTACGAGGAGCCTACCCCTCCGGCCTTTCCTGCGCGCATGTCTTCTACCAGAACCTCGTAGTTCTGGCATGCGGCTGCCACGAAGCCAGTCTTTTCTTCCACCGGGTCGTCCCATCCGGTGACCTCCCAGATCCGTTGTTCCGGTCGGTCTACCTCTTCCTTCTTCAATCGTACTCTAGGGAGACCCTCTAGCACCAGCAACCAGAATCCAGAGTCCTTCGCTTTCCGGGCCTCATCATCCCTGACCCGGATTCCCGCTGATGCCGAGTAGTTAACAGCCTCTGCATGTCGTGTCGTGGCCTCTTCCATCTACCATTTCATTCCGTCGCGCCCCGAATTCAATTCTAGGGCTTTCCGGGTCTCACTCGCGTGCACCCGCCCGTTCCAGAGGTAAACCACATTGGTCCTGAGTGCCTCTGCGAAATCCGCGCATTCTTTCCGTATGTGGCCGACCGCGTCGCGCCACATGCACCGCTCCCCCGCTGGCGGCCTTCGGTCACGAGACTGTTCGTCGTTGTCCCTCTGGGCCTATGTGATTTGGAGATCTCCCACCATCTGCGACAACTCTTCTAGAGCCGCGCCTCCGGAGGGACCTTTGACCACTCCGCTCGGGGCTGAGCCCGTCTCAAGCCAACTCCGAGTTTCTTTCTTCCTAGCCGGTACCAAGACCGGCTCCTCGAGCTCCCTCGTCGGGACCGGCCTTGCCGCCGACGAGCCCTCATCGCTCCAATCGTGCCGCTTGTCGAAACGACTGTAAACCCTCCTTACCATGGCCCAGTCTGCCGTGAGCCCTTCATCCGTTTCCAACAGGAGACCCACCTTCTCCCAGTCCATGGCATCCACCACCTTGACGAACAGTAGCACGGTCCGGTCCAGTGTTGACAGTCGTGCGAACCGTTTCTCGAACTCCTGGAGGAGCGCCGATGCGTTTCTCCCCTTCCTTGGGCTCTCAACCCACGCCGTGAAGTCTCGCTTCAACAGCCGAAGCAAGTCATCGAACCCATACATCTCAAGGAGCCGCAACTCAAACTCCTCCCAAGTCCGGCATCCGGCCAACACCTCAAGCACCTCTGCATGGATGCTTGGCGTCACTACCCGAGGGAATCTGGACAGCCGCTTGTCCACCGAGATATCCCTCATGATCATTTCGTCCTGGTAGGCCTCCAAGTAGCTCGTGGCATTCTTCCCACCGAATCGACCTATGGTGCCGACGATCGACTCAATGGCCCTGTTGAGGCCAGCCGTTCCCTCACGAGCGCTCACTAGTCGGTCGACGGCTACGACCATAACTTCAACAAGCTCGGATCCCCTCATCCTTCACTCCTTTGCCACATGTTCACGTCGGGTTCACCAAATATGTCGTGTTGTTTCGCTCTTCGCATTCGGAAAGAGGCGGGACCGCGGGGGCCTTGAACCAAGGGGCGTGAGAAAGAGGGGAGAGAGAGAGAGAGAGAGTAGCTTGCAGAAACACAGAGGAGGAAAGAGACCGAGAGCAAAGTCTTAATTACAGTCGACAATGATTACAACTGGCAAGCCGGCGACGGACTCAACCCAAGCGGACACACACACATACACACGATGCTCATGCACGCACTCAGCCCAACTGCACAGTGGAGCCTCTACCGGAAGCACACGGGCTGTCCACGAAGTAGAGGCAACACAATTCGAAATCCTGCAGAGAAAGTCGAACGATGGAGGAGAGAGCTCGGTCCCGGTCCGACAGCCTTCCCTCCTCGCTCCCAAAACCCTGATGTATTTCTCTCACTTCTCCCTCTCTTTTATAACCCAAGGAGGGAAGCCGTTACCACTCGTTACAACATGTTTTATTCCCTGTCCTTTCGGGCAAGGATACGCCTCGATTTCCTCCCTACCGAACGCGTACTACCTAGGATTTCGCCTCAGGCGACTTGTACCTACCTACGTACTATACAACAAAACTTGTGCCCACGTGTAAGGGCCGGTTTACGCACGTTATACCTGGTTTCCGCCTAGGGACGGTTTTCTCCACGACAAGTATACATGATGTCGTAATCCGTCGTCCCACGAACATACCTAAGTACGCTCTTAGCATAATCCAGATGAATATCCTGAGGTTTCTGCATGAATTGGCTAAACAGACCAACTAGATAGCTGAGGTCGGGTCATGTGATGGTTAGATAGATTAAGTTGTCAACCAGTTGACGATACTGAGTTGGCTCACACTCTTTTGTGCCTGAGTCGACATCGAGCTTAAGGTTGTGATCGAGGGGGGTTGACACATGTTTGCACTCAATCATTCCGAACTTATAGAGCAAGTTGAGAATGTAGTGTCTTTGGGAGATCATTATCCTGACTGGTGTCAGAATTACTTCAATACCGAGGAAGTAGTGGAGCTCGTGCATATCTTTTATTTCGAATATGTCGGATAGGAGTGATTTGACCTTACTAATATCGGTTAGATTCTTCCTGTTGAGAATCAAACTCAATGTCCCGTGAGTGGGAACATACTCTAGAAATACTCAAGTGTGTGACCACCCTTCCTCCTTGTATAGTAACTAGTGTGTCATAGACGTTAATATCTTATGACACATATTCTTTAAGTAGTTAAGACTCTACGTCTTCCCAAGAGGTGATTCTAGTGAGAGAATCTACAGAGAAGGTGACTACATAAGCACCTTCTCCTTCTCTTTGTAACTATTGGTCATTCTTGTTTCCTTGTAATATAGTTTTATGTTTTTTTGTATATCTATTTCTCTCTCTCTCTCTCTCTCTCTCTCTCTCTCACACACACACACACACACACACAGTTCTTCCGCTGCACAAAATCATTATTGATTCTTTACATGGTATCAGAGCACGTGGTTGTTTGATCGAAACCCATCACCTCTACATGTGTTGTGCTCAATCCCGTGTTCGGAAAGAACCGACTGATCACTGTAGCAACAACCTCCACAATTCATATCAAAGAGAACAAGAAGTTCGACAATGAACACTCGGATGGGAAGCGCTCTTCCTATCGAAAAACTCAACAAAAACAACTTTGCATCTTGGGAGTACAATATGCACCAATAACTTGTCGTCCAAGGCTATTGGAGTTATGTCGAATGGGCAAACGAAAATCAACCCAACCCAACACATGTTGTGTGTTGTATTGCCTTTCATCATGCATCCATGATCACATGCTCAACTACATCTGAGAGGCCAAAATGCCGAAGGAGGTGTGGGTGAACTTCAAGGAGATTTTTGCGGCCAACACGACCGCAAGAAGGCTTCAACTCCGTCAAGAGTTGAACGGTATACAATAGAGGGACATGTCAATCAATTGTTACACCTTGAAGATCCAGGAGCTATGCGGTGCCCTCGGGTCGATCTATGTTAGCATTGACGACGATGAAATGGTGCAAATTTGCCTCAGAGGCTTAGCACCTCAGTTCGGAGCCATTCGGTCAGCAATCCTTGCGAGGGAGAATCCTACCTCCTTCTTCGATCTCCAATCGATGTTGTTGGTCGAGGAGAATCATGTACGAACAAGAAGCAATGAGCAAGAAGGACAAATTCTCTATTCGAACTTCGAAGGAGGAAGAGGACAAGGTCGTGGAAGAACAAGCTGATTCGGCCAAGGTCAACATAACCAAGAGCAACCCTGAGAACATAACTTCTACTACCAACAAGACGTTTTGAACGAGCAAGGCGAAGCGTCCGAAGAAGGGGGAGCAATCAAGCCGAACCCAACCGACAAAACAATCCCACCCAGTGCGGATACTATGGTAAATTCGGCCACTATAAGGTAGAGTGTCGGAAAAAGAAGAGTGAGTCGGCCTCCACAAGCCGACAACTCACAAACTATGCCTCCAACTCCGACTACAATCGTGGCGGAATGTTTGTGATGCGGCACCATGACAACCTCCAACCCGACCAACACCTCCAAACCAGAAGATGTATGGTTGATCGACTCGGGTGCATCCAACCACATGACATCTCATGAGGATTGGTTCAAGGAGCTATAGTATAAAAGCCTGAACGACCCAACTATGTGGAAACTAGGGATGACACAATTCACCCCATTCAGCATGTCGGCAATGTCCCGTTCGACGAAGAGGGCAATCAGACCTACATAAAAAATGTCTTGCATGTTCTGATAATAACGGAGAAGTTGGTCTTGGTTGGCTAGATTGTGGAACAGGGCATGCAAGTTCGGTTCAATGATGGAGGTTGCTTCATCGAAAGGCCGACTTTATCGCTCGGGGTCGGAAAGAAGATCGAATGTTCATCCTCGACTCTCACGAGATGAAATCGGCAATGTATGCCAACAACACTGACATGGAGTTGTAGCACAAACGAATTGTCCACATTAACCTTCAAAAGCTGAAAGGAATGCAACCGAAAGGAGTCATCACATGTGTGAAGCTTGCCAATTGGGCAAACAACAATCTTTCCCAAAGGAGAGGAACGTAAGCAAAGTGATCCTAGATGTAATACATTCAGATATATGGGGACCAGCCCGGATGGCAACATTCAGTGGTTGTCAGTACTACGTAATGTTCATCAACAACTTCTCTAGACATGCCGGGATTTATCCCATGCGGCAAAAGAGAGAAGTGTTCAGACACTTCCAAAAGTTCAAAAACGAAGTTGAAAAGGCAACTGGTTGGCATGTTCGATGCCTTCGATCAGACGACGACAACGAGTACTTCTTCGATGCCTTTACAACATACCTTCGCCAAGAAGGAATCCGGCGGGAGTTTACCTGCAGACACACACCTCAATAGAACGGAGTAGCCAAACGCAAGAACCAACACATACTTGAGGTGGCAAGGGCAATGATGAACGAGAAACATCTGCCAAAGTCATATTGGGCTAAAGCAGCGAATATGACCGTCTATCTTATGAATCGTTGCACAACATTAGGAGTGCACAATGTTACCCCCTGCAAAAAGTTCTATGGGAAGAAACCAAATCTATGCCACGTGTAAAGAATCAAGAGATAGATTCTTGTGAAGCGGAAGAGATATGAGTTATGTGTGTGTATGAGAGAGAGAGTGAGAGAGACAAGGAATACGCAAGGTAAAAGTATATTGACAAAGGAGAAAGACTCAACATTTTACAAGGTGGGAGGAGGGTGCTTTATGTAGTCACCCTCTCTCTTCATTAACTACAAGACTCATGGAGCATGGGGAATGTGAAAGCTCATAAGTTATGTGTCATAGAATATGATTCTATGACTCATACTAAATGCTAGAATACAAAGTGGTGACATAATGGTGACTCTTGACCGTTGGAGTGTCTCTTCACTCTCAAGGTGAGTTCACACACTAGACCAAGTTGAGCTTGATTCTCAACACCACGTCAGGATATTCAGTTCAATAGCCTATGTGCATATTCCCGACGAGAAGCGAGAGAAGCTCGATCCCAAGTCAGAGAAATGTATACTCGTAGGGTACTCACTCAAGAAAAAAGGGTATAAGCGCTTCAACCCTTCCACCAAGAAGGTACGAGTGAGTAGGGATGTTGTATTCGACGAGTCGGCATCCTGGTATACAGTCAATCAACCGCATCTGACACAGTTGAAACAGAGTTTGACACATATGCATAGGAGGATGATCAACCGAGGCTCACATCAAAAGAAAGTCCAATCTCAACCAGGTTGAGTGGACCACGAGATCCTTCGAGCGACCAAAGCACGTCGTAGCTAAGTCTGAAACAAGACAAAGGAATAGCCAAAATGCTTGAGTACGAAGACTTAGATAGAAACAAATCGCACCATTCACCTGACAGTGAGCATGGTGGACTGGATGTGCCCATCATGAGGACACCAGGACAACCACGTCGCTCCACTTGAGAGAAGAACGTAGTCAGCTGATTCAGCTACAATGACTACATGACATATCATTATGCATTCATGATGATGAGAGTGGCGACAGTTTGAGAACCAGAAACCTTTTCCGAAGCCACGAAGGACCCCAGATGGGTCGAATTGATGAATGAGGAGATGTAAGCACTCTCCAAGAACGAGACATGGGATCTCGTCCCTTCATCACACCACCAAAAGGCAATTGGATGCTGGTGGATCTTCAAAGTGAATCACAACGTCGACGATACTGTCAATCGGTACAAGGCCCGACTTGTGGAAAAGGCTATGCGCAGACACACAATGTCGATTATGAAGAGATTGTTGCCCTAGTGGCAAAGATGACTACCATTCTGATCGTGATTGTGCTAACACCTTCCTACAAGGTGAGTTAGACGAGGAGGTGTACATGATACAACCGCCCGGATACAAGTCAACTATGCACCAGACTATTGTCTGCCGACTCAAAACACCTCTCTACGGTTTCAAGCAGGCATCGAGAGCATGACATTCAAAGATAACACAATAACTTCATCAAATCGGTTTCAACATGTCTAAGTTCGACAACTCTCTATTCATCTAGAGCGATTCTAGAGGATTTATTGTCATTTACGTGGATGACTTGGTCATAGGAGGAGAGCATTTAGTAGATATTGAGCACATCAAGAAGCTTCTCTCCAAAAGATATGAAAGAGCTCCGTTACTTTCTAAGAATAAAAGTAATTCGAATTCCATACAACATCATGCTTTCTGAAAGGCACTATATCCAAAATCTTATTTACAAGTTTGGGATGACAAAGTGTAAGCTCGTCACTACCCCTCTCGATTGAAATCCAAAGCTAGATGCCGACTCTGGCACTAGAGAGTGTGAGTCGACGCTCTATCGTCAACTAGTCGGAAGCCTCATCTACCTCACAATCACCCGACCCGACCTAAGTTACCCAATCGGCCTCCTTAACCAATTCATGCAAGCACCAAGAACCACTCACTTGGATTGTGTTAAGCGAGTGTTACATTATGTGAGTGGGACGATGGATTTCGGCATCCTCTACAGCTTGGACACACTGATTCAACTCAAAGGGTATACTGATGCCGACTGAGCAGGCTACAAAGCCGACTGACGATCGACATCCGGATTTGTCTTCTCCCTTGGCAACGGAGCCATCTCCTGGAGCAGCAAAAAGTTGTCGACGGTCGCATTGTCCAGCACTGAAGCCGAATACAGGGGCATGACCGTCGCCGCATGTGAAACCGTTTGGCTCAAGAGAATCTTGAAGGATCTGTGCATTCCCACCAAGGATCCGATTCTCCTCTACTTCGACAACATGAGCAGTATTCACCTCACTCGGAACCCAGTCTTCCATGCTCAAACTAAGCACATCAAAGTGCACTATCACTTTATCCGAGAGCGTGTTTTGGCCAATGATGTCGACCTGCAACACATTAGCACAAATCTGCAGATAACCGATATCTTCACCAAGGCCCTCAGAGTTGACAAGCTACGACAATTCACGACAAACCTAGGTCTTTCGACCATCGACCAACCGAGCTAGAGGGGAAGTAAGGAGCAGTAGGAGTGAACCGGCCATTCGATGCCGAAGCTAGAGTAAACTCAAAGCCGACCCGAAGACCAATCTGAACCAACCATCCGACATCCGCAAGTTGTGTTTGAAGGGGCATGTTGAGAATCAAACTCAATGTCCCGTGCGTGGGAACACACTCTTTAAATACTCAAGTGTGTGACCACCCCACCCCCTTGTATAGTAACTAATGTTTCATAAAAGTTGATATCCCATGACACATATTCTTTAAGTAGTTAAGACTCTACCTCTTCCCAAGATCTGACTCTAGTGAGAGAATCTAGAGAGAAGGTGACTACATAAGCACCTTCTCCTTCTCTTTGTAATTGTTGGTCATTCTTGTTTCCTTGTAATACAGTTTTCTGTTTTTCTGTATCTCTCTCTCTCACACACACACACTCAGTTCCTCCGCTACACAGAATCATCACCGGTTCTTTACACTTCCCTCTGATGACCAGATCATCTATGTAAAGGATGATGACAATTGAGTTTGTTCGACTCTCTTTTGATGTAGAGGGAATTATCCGATTTTGACATTCAAAAGCCGATTTGGTGAAGATACTGAGTGATCTTCGAGTGCCAAGCATGTGGTGCTTGCTTGAGTCTATACAATGGCTTCTTTGAGACAATAGACTACGGTCGGATGCTTGGTCGATTCGAAACCAGGTGGTTGAATCATGAAAACCTCCTCGTCTAATTCACCTTGTAAGAAGGTGTTCTTTACATCCATTTGATGGAGGTGCCACCCTTTAGCAACTGCGAATGCAATAACTATTCGAGGCAAAGGTCTCCTCACAGTCGACTCCATGTGTTTGAGCATATCCCTTAGCTACAAGTCGTGCCTTCTAGTAGTTTATCGAGATGTTGGCATTATATTTCACTTTATATATCCATCTGCAACCGATCGCTTTCTTGTGTGAGGAGCGGGGGACGAGATCCCATGTTTCATTCTTGCATAGAGCCTACATTTCTTCGTTCATGGCTTCGAGCCTTGGCTACCTTAGAAACAATTTCCGGTTCTCAGACTGTCGCCACCTTCATCATAAAGGCATAATGATATGTCATATAGTCGTTGTAGCCAAATCGGCTAGTTGGGTTTTTCTGTCGGGCGTCGTTTGCAGCAATTATGGCTTTCTTAACTCCATTTTTTTGGATAACTAGGACACCAAGGCCTTTGAACTCATTGTCGACCGTATCTTCGTATTCCAACATTTTGGCCTTTCCTTTGTCCAACTTTGGACTCAGTCGAGATATGCTTTGATCGCTCGACGGCTCTTGAGGTCCACTGAGTCTAATCGTTATAGATCTTCATTGTCTATCTCTTGGTCAGCCGAATCCGAGTGGGTTGACCAAAGTTTAGGTCGGAGTCGTCTCTAGTTCGTACCAGGATGCCAGTTCGTTGAAAACTATGTCTCGACTCACTCAAACTTTTTGGGTAGATGGATTGTAACATTTGTACCCCTTTTGTTCAAGTGAGTACCCTACGAGGATACATTTCTTCGACTTCAGATCAATCTTTTGTTGCTTCTCGTCGGAAACATGCACATAAGCGATTGAGACGAATATCCTAACGTGGGAAAAATCCGACTTCTTCCTGAAGAACTTCTCGTGAGGGGTGACATCGTGTACCCCAGAGGTTGTACACCTATTCATAAGGTAGATAACTAAGGTAGCCGCTTTTGCCCAATACGACTTAGGCAGGTGCTTCTCGTTCATCATTGCCCTTGCCACCTCTACTATGTGCCGATTCTTACGTTTGGTTACTCCATTTTGCTAAGGTGTGTATCGGCACAAGAATTCTTGTCGAATTCCTTCTTTTCAGAGATAAGTTGTAAATTCGTCCGAGAAGTACTCCTTGCCCTCGTCTGATCGAAGGCATTGGACATGCCGACTTGTGGCTTTTTTGACTTTGTTCTTAAATGTTTGGAAGTGTCTAAACACTTCGCTCTTTTGCCGCAAAGGGTAGATCTAGGTGTGCCTAGAGAAGTTGTTGATGAATGTCGCATAATATTGGCATCTGCCGAATGTGGTTGTTTGTGCCAATCTCCATACATCGAAGTGGATTATGTCCAAGACTCTTTTGCTCACATTCCTCTCTGTTGGGAATGGATGTCATTGTTGTTTGCCGAATTGGCACGCTTCACATATGCCAGTGCTCTCTCTTTCTGTAAAATTCGGGAGTCCGATGACGACTCCTTTCGGGTGCATGTTCTAGAGCTTTTGAAAATTGATGTGGTTGATTCTCTTGTGCCACAATTTCAAGTCGGTGTCGACTTTGATGCCTTTTGCAAACATGGTTGACTTTACCTCGTTCGACTCGAGGATGAACATTTGGCCTTCTCGTCGACTGTGAGCTATGAGTCGATCATCTTTTTCAATGAAGTACCTTTCATTGTTGAACTGCACTTGCATGCGTTGTTCTACTATCTGGCTGATTGAGACCATATTTTTTGTGATGGTTGGGACATGCAAGACGTTCTTGAGCCAGATTTGCTTGCCGTCATTCCCAACTAGGACGTTTCTAATATGCCGAATGGGGTGAGTTGTGTCATCTCGAGTTTTGACTGAGCCAGGTCGATCATGCTTTCATAATTCTCAGAACCAATCTTCATGCAACATCATATGATTGAATGCTCCTGAGTCAACAAACCATACATTTTCTGAAGAAGAGGTGCTAGTTGGACCCTGTGCCGACATTGAATGTGTTTTATGCCTCATTACGAACATTCCGCCATGATCATCATAATCGGAATTCGTGGCATATTTTGTGAGTTGTCGAATGGTCGAATCCAACTCTCATTTCTTCTTTCGGCACTCCTCTTCGTAGTGGCCGAGTTTTCCACAGTACCCGCACTCGATCGGGTTGTTTTTGTGGCTTGGTCTGGTAGGGTGGCTCCCCCTTCTGTTGAACTCCCTTTGTGAGTTCTTAGCCTCCTGCCAATGGTGGGAGTTGCGTTCTCGGGTTGATTGACCCTATCGACCTACGTTTCCTCGACCGAATCCTCGTACCTCATTTGACTGGGAGTAGAGCATCTGATCATCGGGCACATTGCCCCTTTTTCGGACGTGATTTTCTTCGACCAACAGTATCGACTATAGGTCAAAAAATGAGGGAGGATTCTCCCTTGCAAGATGACCGATATGATCATGCCAAATCCTGGTGTTAAGTCGCTGAGGCATATTTGTACCATTTCATCATCATTGATGATGACATTGATCAATCTGAGGCCATTGCACAACTCCTTGATCTTCAAGGTATAGTTGGTGATCTACATATCCCTTTGCTGAATAATGTTTACCTCCTGACGGAGCTGAAGTTTGCGTGCAACCATATTGGCCGCGAAAATCTTCTTGAGGTTGCTCCAAGCTTCCTTTGGCATTTTTGACTCTCGAATATAGCCGAGCATGTGATCGTGAACGTATGATGCAAGGAAATACAAACACACGACTTGCCACTTGCTTCCATGTTGGGTAGTCGGCGTGTGTTGGGTTGGGTTGCGTTTCTTGTGCTCCCTCGATATAACTCCAAATTCCTTGACCGACAAGGTATTGATGCATCTTATATTCCAAATATGCAAAATTTGTCATGTCAAGCTTCTCTGTTGGAAGAGCAGTTCCCATTTGAGTGTTCATGGTGGTGTTTTTCTTCTCTGAAGCTAAGTTGATTCTGTTTTGACCGTAGGCGAAAGACACAACATAGTTGAACAATCTCGATAAAAAAACCACACGCTCTGCAACCATGTAAAGAAACGGGAGGTGTAGGTGATGTTGTGCAACAGAAGTGAACTTTGTGTGTGTGTACATGAGACAAGCACAGAGAGAGAGAGAGAGAGAGAGAGAGAGAGAGAGAGAGAGAGAGAGAGAGAGAGAGAGAACTTAGAACAATAAGTTATATTAGCAAAGGATGCATTACATCCAACAGTAACTAAGTTATAAAGGGTTGGTTTTGTTGGGATTTCGGTCCCTCCGGATGGGATGTCCGGAGATGAATGACAGCAAGCCCGGTTGCGGTTACGGAACCGGATGATGAAGAGTACCCGGCATGAAGCCGGATGAAGAGTACCCGGATACGGATCCGGATGATGAAGACCCCGGCTACGGAGCCGGATGACGAATGTACCCGGAGAGAGATCCGGATGCGGGGACATATTTGTGAATATGTTTGCCAAGAGCCCTTGAGGCTATATTTGTAAATAGCCCGAAAGTCATATGTGTATAAATATGACTTAGGGCAAACAGTTTGTTGTTGTTGCTCATTTTTCTGTTTTCCACGAAGAGGGAGCGAAGTGAGAGCAGCCGAGAGAGAGAGAGACGAAGAGGTCGTTGCCTCTGTGTATTACCGCCGCCTGTGGTGAAGATAGTGAGCTCAAGGTTGTTGCCTTGTAGCTTCACCATTGTACATCTCTGTTTTAGTGATAGTTGGAGTTTGAGGACTCACGTGGTTTTTTCCCATTTAGGGTTTTCCACGTAAAACATCCAGTGTACTCTTCTCTCTATTGTCTTCGTGCATTTTGTATTTCCTGTTTTCTGTGAGTAGATCCTATTCCTCGGTTGTGGCCGAGCGCTGTCTTCAACAGGTTTAAATACCAACTACCCTTTCGACTATTTATCAAACTAGCCTATTATGTCCACTTGCTAATGTGAAAGCCACTTCATTGGGGAAGTTGGGTTTGATTCTCACCACCCATCATAGGCTATTGTCATGAAAGACTACAACTAATATGTCTGATATCATCGTGAACTTCCACCAGTATTTGTTCCCCTACCATGTCCATGTCTCTGAGATTGTGAGCCTCGACTGAAACTCCGGTGTTCTCTATATGGAGCAAAGCTTGTGATAACTTTCAACTACGAGGTGCTTCCAAATACTACCTCTTGAGTCCTAGGGCGACATTCAATATTTAGGTCATAATCTCTGCATCGCTCAATTCTTTGAGACTGTGAGCCCCGACTGAAACTTCAATGATCTCTGTATGGAGCAAAGCTTGTGATAACTTTCAACTATGAGGTGCTTCCAAATACTACCTCTTGAGTCCTAGGACAACACTCTATATTCAGGTCATCATCTCCGCATCGCCCAACTTGCAAATGATAATCTAATCTTTGCTCACAAAACTTGGTGTTTTCGATTCCTTGATAGGAATTTCCCAAAAACTTGCATTCACAAAGGTTCCGTTTCAGCTATATGAAGTGAATAATCAAATAATGTTGACGCTGAAAAACCAAGAAGATCATTAAAATAGATAATAAACTAAGAAAAGCAAATACATTAACGACTGACAAAGATTGATAATAATTAAGAAATATATGTAACACAAGTATATACAAATGTGCTCACAAATGCCACATAAGGTCAAGGTCATGACACAAACACACACATAAAGTTAAACTATCCCATGCTTACGACTTTAAACATAATCCTTGCTTATGCAATTACTTCTTCTATTACTCCTAATAGAATGTTTTAAAGTATTATAAGAAATAACATCAAAATCAAGACTTTGGGAGTCTTTTCTCAAGGTATTATATACATTTGAGCTTACATATCCAAATAATGCATCGCATAAACATCCTGAATGAAGCCCAATAAACTTTCAAGATATTCGGAAAGTTCAAAATTCATTATGGATATATGTATATATAAAGAACATACTTGAACATTAGATCCAACAATCAACTTGGGGTTGTCATATGTTTTCCCTTCTTTCTTTATTCTCTCTTGCCATTTCCTCTTCATTGCAAGCCCAACCTACATGGTAGACGTGCCAACAACTGGTTCATTATCCTTCAACGGCGTGTGAAAAAGACAAGCAATCACGTTCACATATCTATCCTGCATATGCATTAAAAGGGTCGGGACATATCTTCCAAAGGTCATCTATCATATGACCATTTTATAATAAGAGTGACCAATCATATGGTCACTGATCACACCAGTGATCAAGTCATCATCATCATACCCTACATTTTACATATACACACATCCATTACTCCACATAAGTATGAGATATAACAATATAGATTACATACATGTATAGCTATGGTTGATGGGTATTCATCAAAATTAATGTAGTTCTTGTTTAATGATTGGGTGATGAGCTAAACCCTAAACTCCATGTCAAGACATACATACAATTGTGTTGTCCACCTTTCCACCTCCTAACTAAGGAAAAAATGAACGAGGAAGGAAAATGAAAAAACAGAGAAGCATTAGTAGCAACTTAAAACCATAAACCGACTGCTAGGGTTTCAATTTGCACAATCGTCTTCTTTGTTTTCCGCTCCCACCCTCGCTCACCACAAAAATAAGATTTCAAAATTCTCTTCATAAACCACAGTTTATATATATAGGTCAGAGTTGGGCTCCTACCTCAGGTAAGTCGGGCCTCCTCGAACTTTTGCTTCGGGCTCTTGCTTCAGGCTCCTTGGGCTCCTGCAATTTCAATGGTCGGGCTCATCGAGCTACCCATAAAGCGAAATTTTGAGCGAGCGCTTTTTTTATTATCCACATCGGACGGTGCAGATTGCACGTGCCTTCAGCCGAGCGACTTGCACCGTCCGTGGCCGCGGTTCCCTCACTTGCCCTCTTTAATATTTGGTAGTAGTTAAACATGTCAATACATATACACATAAAACGTAATATTCGTGTTCGTGGAGGCATTCAAACATTTGAAAACGTACACGTTTGAAAGGGGAAAAATACGTGCTCCTTTTTTTTTCTTTCTTTTTTTCATTTGTTTTCATTGCAAATTTAGCCCATAATATAGACCATAGTTAATCCAATCAAACGTGTCAAACCAATCCAACTTTTAGTTGATTTACCATTCACGTTTTATTCAATCAAACGCGAATGCGCGTATGATACGTATGGTTCATTCTATGCATATACATACACATACATATATATAGAGAGTATATATATGTATTATGTATATATATACGTGTGTGTGTACGTATAAATGCCACGTCGGATCAACATTTCCACGTCATACGAGAGAGAAAGAAAGAAAGAAAGAAAGAAAGAAATATTAACGTCTTCTAAGGCCAAATTTGGCCCATGAGACAAATAGGTTACAACAAAAAATGAGTGTTTATCCAATCATCAAAACTAAAAATAAAAGAAAATAGCTTAAGCTAAGAAAGTTCTAGTAGTGTACAAAACTTTGCACCAAGCCTAATCTCATTTCCACCCAAGTCTCTCAAAAAGAAGTGGGAGGTCAAAAGTTTTTGGTGTGGGTGTGACCCATGGTCCCGATGCATAGAGTGCCCTAGCCATGGCTTCTAGGTGGTGTAGTTCACGTTCCCTTATTTTCTTTATTTCTTCTACATCTCGTCGAGTTGCTTTGAAACCCGGCATCCGAGGGCGTTTGGTTCTTCTTTGATTTTCTGCTTCATCAAGGAGAAGTCTGAGTGGTGCAGGTGTGTCGACATTCATTGTCTCCCCCTGTTCCTGAAAAACTTCATTTGTTATATGTTGGTAAACATTAGCAACATTATTATCAACGTTTTGTAATTTGTTCTCTCTGTGGTGTTTCAATTCTAAGATGTATCTACCTAATTTCTTTATATCTAGTGTATCTAATAGTTTAGGGAGGGTGGGAGAGGAACCAAGTATGTCTTGGTATTTTGCCCTTATCTCGGCATAGGTGGGGCATTTGCATGTAAAATGGTACTCATCCTCTATCTCTATGTGGCATAACCTACATATCCTTTCCTCCCTAGGGACTCCATTAGTATGTCCATTCTCAATCTCAAGTTGGTGAGATGATATTCTAAGTTGACCAATGGCAACCCTTAGTGCATGTGGTAAGAATACATCTAGATATTTTGGGCGCGTGATAAAACCTAACTCAGAGAAGTGCATAAAGTGTTCCTTATAGTACGACATTTTAGATGGGAGTGGCTCTAGTGGGGTGATCCATTTATACCGGGTATAAATTTGCCATATTTCTTGGCGTATTACTTTATTACGGTCCTCATGAGAGAGTAAAGTGTTATCATTCGTGTGGTTGTACTTAAGGGGGGGGAGGTTAGTAATGTCTAGACCGTTGGCAAGAAGCCAACTCACCATCATGCCATACCATGAGCTAGTATATCCGGACTCATACAGTGCTCGAGAAGCCTTAAAGGCTTGGTGGGATATTCTATCAAGTGGTTGGTTATGTATCCTGTGTATAAAGACTACCAGTTGAAAAAGTGCTTCTACTAACATAGGGGGTAGAGTGAACTCAGCCCTAATAATGTCATGTGGGACCGACGATTTGCTTCGGAGTTGGCGTGATAGGTCTCTCTAATGGTCTCTCTAATGGTCTCTCTAACATCATCACCAATGGTCTCTCTAATTGCGTCCACATGAAAGATGGTAGTCCTGGGGCCCAAACCGCTGATGCATACATGAGAGAGGGAGTCACTAATGAGTCAAAGAGCCACCCTTTAGTTCGTGGCTCTTGGAAGTATGCTTGGTGGCATTGTCTCTCGAGGAGTGAGAGGGATGCATGTCCTCTTGTAAGTCTATCCTTCGCTGCTTGTGTCATTGAAAATTTACCTGAGCGGGCACTGAAAGTGACTCCGAGATAGACATATGATCCAACCACCTCAACTGGGCTATGGGAGATAGTTAGGTGACACTTAGCTCTAACTTGGGCCGACGTGTGGAAGATAAGGACTTTAGTTTTCCCTAGATTCACTACCAATCCTCGTTGTGTGCAAAAGTCATCTAAGGCATTAAGGTGCCTTTGTAGGTCGTGTTCGGATTCAGAGAGCAAAACTATGTCATCTGCATAGAGCAAGATACGCACCTGCGTATCTCCAAGGACTACTCCATTGCCTCCCTTACGAGCAATAAAATCTGTGATCTCATCAATGTAGATCCCAAAAAGAGTCGGAGATAAGGGGCAACCTTGTTTTACACCAATAGTGCTAGTGAAACTATCGGATATGTCGCATGGGCATCGAACACACCCGGACACTTGTTCATATAGTGCGTAGATGGCCCAAACCATGTCATCTGGTATCCTCAAGCTCTTAAGCCTATCAAACAACCGCTCTCTAGGGACCGTGTCAAAGGCTTTGCGGAAGTCCACAAAACAACAATATAGTTTCTTCTTGCGAGCCTTAGTCTGGTCAATTAAGCATCTAAGTGTGAAGATATGGTCAATAGTGGAGAAGGCTTGTCTAAAGCCGGCCTGTTCAGGTGCACGAAGATTTAAGGTCTCCATATACTCGCTAAGCTCTGCCTCCATTACTGCACCATATAATTTAGCAAGGGTATGACCTATCATAATGGTCCTATAAGTATTTGGGTCCATGGGGTCCCCCCCCTTATGTATGGGGGCCAATGTGTTCATGGTCCATTGTGATGGAAAACCCTCTGCAAGGGCACGATTGAAGATTAGAGTTAGTAAGGGAGCTAGGCACTCTCTCGCGTATATGATGTGTTCTGCTCGCAATCCTGTGTGGTCCATGGACTTCCTATGTTGTAATTTCTTTATGACCTTCGTGACCCTAGAGGTCGTGAAGAGTGTCCCCACAGTAGGTCGGGGTGTGGAAGGCATTGGAATGGGTGGTTGGTTTGGGATGTGGTAAAGTCTCTCTGTATAAGTGTGCCAAGTTTCGGGATCTTCGATGGGTGTTTGTGGTCTTGGTTCCCGTAATCTCTTCCATGCAGTGGCACAATCGTTACTCATGAGCATGTGGTAGAGTTCCCAATATTGGGATGCCTCCCATGCTCGTCTCTTACGACGTGTCATCTTGCGCATTTCTTTACGAGCTTGTACTGAGGTAATACTACCACTGAGTTGCGATATTGTAAGTTGTCGATGTAAGCACCTACAATCCTCATCATACCATCTATTTTGTGGCATAGATCCTACTTTACCTTGATTGGAGTGTTTCGTGTATGGGAAGCTGCTAACCGCTGCAGAATGAAGGATGTGTGTGAGTTTCGTATTAAGGCTCTCTAAAGGTAGGGAGGGATCAAGGGAGGAGAGATGGGCTTGAACATGTCGAGCATATATGTCAGAGAGCTCATGTGTGAAATGTATTGTGATGTCATGGCGTGGTTGACTAGAGTTGGTGACGTTAGAGATATCGCATTTTATCTCGAAGTATAAGAAACTATGGTCCGCGCCAATAGGACATGGGGCCACTCGGAAGGAGTTAATCATGTGGGTAGCTTCAGGGCGTCCTATGAGATAATCGACTGTGCTTTCCCCTCCTCCATGAGAGAGTAGAGGAACAAGAGGAGAATGCCACGTCGGATAATAGAGGAAGGGGATGCCACGTCGGACAAGAGTGTATTTTTGTCCACGAGAACGAAGCAGGAGGAGGTGGAGAAGAAGAAGAAGAAGAAGAACAGAAGAGAGAGACAGAGAGAGAGTTGCGATGGTAGATCTCGTTCTGAAGCGCCTGCTTTTCCTTCTCCTCTTCCTCTCCATCTCCATACCCCCCTCCTTTGCAGCAGCTCGAAAAGGACAGAAGAAACTTGTTCTCATCTTCGCAGATGACCAAGCAACAAAACGATCTCCGAACCAAGAGAAACTCATCAACACAGAATCACTCCTCCTTCACTCATCAGAAGAAAAAGAATCCTCAGTATTGGAACACGAACAAGAAGAAGAAGAAGATTTCAGTGATTTTGATGATCTGAACCCTGAAGATCTGGACCCTGGCTCGTGGAAAACCATAGCAGAAGACTATGGTGAGATCGAAGAAAAAAGAGATTCAGATATGTCTTCTTCTTCTTCTCCTTCGACTGTATCAGAAGATTTGTTGTATATAGAAGGGGTGAGAAAGATGCTTGATGCGGCTACCTATGGCGACCCAGATACTTTATCTGCTGCGGTTTCTCAATTTAGAAAAGCTGCTGAAGAAGGGCATGCTCATGCTCAATCTACATTGGCATTTTTATATGGGAATGGAATTGGTGTTGAACATAGTGATTCAAAAGCTTTTCTTTATCATTCATTTGCTGCTGAAAGTGGGAATTTCCAATCCAAACTCGCTCTTGCTTATGGATACTTTCGCCAACAGGTATTTCTTTCTCCATTATTCTCTGGTTTGTCATTATTCATTTTTTTTCCTATTTTATTGATAGAAAGCATCAAACACAGTATTATAGTCATGTATGGTTATCCTATTTTACTACTATTGCAAAAATTGCCATAAAGTTACGTGAAAGAAGAAGCCATAATTTTGAAAGCTATGTGGAAATTTCCATAGTTTCATGGTTGAAAGCGTATATTTCAATGTAGTTTCTGATTTATGCTGGCATGAGTGGGGAATAAGGATCCATAAATATGGTTTATTTTGTTTTATGCTTGCTAGCATAAGGTGTACCGTTATTAGTCATAGACCATCGGCAATGATTTGATTTGCTTAAAGTGATTAAGAGAACTGTAGCCTAAACGAAACCAAATCAAACTGCCAAACTGTTTGATCTGAACCATTTAAGAGACCCTCAAACCTAAATCAAACAATTTAAGAGATCCTCAAAATTTAAATCGATTTATTTAAGAAATCTTCAAGCCAAACAATTTAAACCATAAAATTGGCAGCATAAGACATAATATAGATTTTGTTTAACACCATAGTTCCGCAATTCACACCCCAAGGGATTTTCTATCTTTTGTAGTTCAAAGCATATTTTTAATATAGTTTACAATTTAGCTATGTGGGTGACATTGAATTAGAACTGTAAGAATAATATCTACCTATGGTTTATCTTGCTCAATTACTTGGCACCTGGTGCAATACAGCTAATTTCATTTATTATCTTAGATTTGCAATTCAAATTTAAGGATTTTTTTTGTGTGATGGGAAGCATAGTTTTCAATTAGTTATCTGGCATAGTGTGTGGAAGAATGTGTAGTTTTGAAATTTCCATATTTATGCTTGAAAGCATCATGCTCTCAATTTGCTGATTGTGGAAATTCTTATCCGATATTCCTTTGTCAGAATGTTTTTAGCCACTATGAATTGAGTTCTCACAAGTGATGTCGTTCATATTAAAAGAGCACATAATGTTGATATTAAGAATTTTCTTTTTTCTATAAATCGCTGCAACGGTTACATTACTTTTCTAATTTGTTTAATCCAGATGAATTCAAGGAATTTTTGTGTGTGATTGGAAGCATAGTTTTCAATTAGTTATCTGGCATATTGTGTGGAAGAATGAGTAGTTTTGAAATTTCCATATTTATGCTTGAAAGCATCAAGCTCTCAATTTTCTGATTGCAGAAATTTTTATTCGATATTCTTTTGTCAGAATGTTTGTAGACACTACGAATTGAGTTCTCACAAGTGATTTCGTTCACATTAAAAGAGCACATAATGTTGATAGTAAGAATTTTCTTTTTCTATAAATCTCTGCAACGGTTACATTACTTTTCCAATTTGTTTCATCCAGATGAATGAAGAGGCAGTAGCATTGTATGCAGAGCTTGCAGGAACAGCTGTGGCAAGTTTTTCAAGCTCAATTGACAGCCCATTGGTAGAACCAGTTCCTCTAAATGATGGATTAGAAGAAAACAAAGAGGCATTGAGAAGATTCCGAGGTGAAGAAGATGATGATTTTCAAATTCTAGAATATCAAGCGCGGAAAGGAAATGCAGCAGCCATGTTCAAAGTGGGTATTTTCTATTACTCTGGTTTACGAGGAGTGCGGCGAGATGATGCCAAGGCCTTGGACTGGTTTCTTAAGGCAGTGGAGAAGGGGGATTCAACAGCAATGGAGTTTGTTGGAGAAATTTTTGCAAGGGGCCATGGAGTTGAGAGAAATTTCACGAGAGCCCTTGAATGGTTCCAGGCAGCATTGAGAAACAAGCGATACTCTGCATATAATGGCATTGGATACTTGTACGTAAAAGGCCAGGGTGTAGAAAAGAGAAATTATACTAAGGTACATCGAATTTGGATTTGTCATTTGAACGAAGGATTAGTTGATTTTATGCTTATCGTTTTCTGTTTCTCCTCTTTAACATATGTGGATATCCCTCACTTTATCAATTCACATGACGTTCACTGTTCATGAGATTTTTTTATTGCTCTCGTTTACTTCTTGGCTGCCTTTAGTTCATTAACAACATCATACACCTCTATATTTCCATCTCACTCTGAAATATGAAGCAGCTGACATAATCATGTTGTTGCACATATGCTTGTGTGTGCTCTAGAAATCCCAAATCCATTCACAAATCGTCATGTGTTTAATTGCAGTTGTAGTAACTGCAGCAATGTCAATTAACTTGTATTTTAAAAAGAAGTGTCTGGTTTCTGATTCCTGGCAACATGTAACACACCATCAATGCTCAACATGGTCCTTGGTATTCCTTGTATACCAAACTTCGGAATGATGTCAAGACATTGCCTTACTGAATTCAGAAGGGCTTCTTTTTTTTGTCTCGGTTTTAACCAGTCACAGGTTGAGTGGTCATTCCCATAACTCTCATTTACATTTTGTATTGTGTTCGGCAGCCTGCAAGTTAGTGGATAGTTTCTGTTGATGGCAGGAACTAAGCAGAAGGCCAACAATAAAGGACCCACTGAAGCAGTAGACCAAAGAGAGGGGAAACCAAAGATAATACACAGAGATATGTGCTGTGCGTTCACAGCTACAAAGCACCACAAGATCAGTCACCCCTCTAAGCCCTAGTTAACATCTTTTTATAAGTAGGTTGGTGAGTTTACACTGGCAGGTCAAAATGGGCTTTCCATCTACTCAATGCACATTTATTACAACAATCTCCCACCAAAGGCCAACTGGCTGGGATAGTACTAACT
This sequence comes from Azolla caroliniana, assembly GCF_043228905.1. Taxonomy (NCBI): domain Eukaryota; kingdom Viridiplantae; phylum Streptophyta; class Polypodiopsida; order Salviniales; family Salviniaceae; genus Azolla; species Azolla caroliniana. The sequence goes on along the minus strand of NW_028230441.1, from coordinate 7,659,347 downwards.
AGTTACATTTGTTGGTGGATTAACACTGCATCTTAGTAATACTAATTTAAATAGAATGGTATATATATTTCCCATCTCACACCTAGAGGGTATGTTGCAGAGACTATAATGGGTCTCTAATCGACATCACTCTGCAGTAATGGCAAAAGCAGCTCACAAATAGAGCCTTTGTCAGTGCGTCCGTGGTCTTGTCCATCTTATGCATCTTGCTCCAGAATGATACAGTTCTTCTACATGTAATCTTGAATGAAGTTGTGATATACATCAAGATGTTTTTTCTTTGCTCGAAAAACTGGAATTTTTGCCACTGTGATTGCACTTCGGCTGTTGCTGTGAAAGATCACACTTCATTGAATTGCTCACATATCTGCAACCAACTTCTTTGCATGCTGAGCTGTCTGTGACATATTCTGCTTCTGTTGTTGAAACAGCTGGGCAGTGAAGAAATTCAACCAAGCACGGGTAAACTGTGGCAGTAACTATGACTTTCTTGAAACAAGCTCTGCTCTACTCTTTGGCTGTCTCTACTCTTTGTAACCATTTTTTCTACTGCTGTCTAACAGCCTTCTCATATCTTGGCTGTGTCTATTTTGTTCCAACAATTGTTCCGCTGCTGCTATTAACGGCTTTTCTCACAGGGCATGATTGTCGGTCTGAGAGGTCGAGTTTCAGGTTTCTCCATAAACCCTTTAGCTCGATATGGTTGCTATTTGCTGCGATCCATTGGGATGTTAGGGTCCTCCGACATCCGCTGATATCAGCATTAGCGAACATAAATCCACTTGTCCGTTCATCTGTGCTTCAGGTCCCACTGACTTCATTCTCATGTGGCCTTCACTCTACTTCTACCTTCGAATCATCCTCCGCATTCACTATATTCCGATTACTCCCATCTGAAGTAAAAGATCTCGATCCTAGGACACGGTAATCTACAGATATGTCCCTTTGTATTCCACCTCTTTGATTGGCTAATGATGCATTTTTCTTTGCAAGAGACCGCGTTATTGCACCTGATCATTGTCCAGTCCCATAATTAATGCCCAAACTTGAGGAAAAAGCATTTCCTCGATTTTGGATTCAGCTTTTGATGCAGTTCCTTAGGCACATGAATATATATGCCTTGTAACCAAATGCTTGTAAATCTCTATAATGTAGAGCCTGCCCGCTCCAGAGTTCTTATGCTACCTTCAGACGCTTTGATTTGTTTCAAGAAGAGAGATTGATGATGTTTATGACGTAAACATCAGTCAACATTTCTTTCGCCCCAAACTCATGGTTCAGGCTAGCCTGCTGAAGCATTGGCACTATCCACCCTTGGATAGTTTGATTCATCCTTTCAGTCCTGCTATTTTGAATGTATGTGGGAAATAGGTGCTCTGCAGATATCTTGGTCTTTGCAAAACTTCTGAGGCTCATGGAAAAGGGTGTCCTCCTTACTTATCCGATTGTAGAGCCTTCAGCTTCATTCCTTTCTCTGTCTTCACAACTCCTTGAAAGTTGGGAAAACTTCATCCATGCTCTTCAAGGGCTTCTGCCACACTTTCCTGGTGGCATCATCAATGAAGATTAGAAAGTATAGTGCTCTGCCTTCGGTCAAGTGGATTAATTGCAGATTGTACGTGCGTGTTGTGGACATTCCTACTTTTTGCTTTCTGTAGCGAAGTGTTCAGAAGTATAGTGCTCTGCCTTCGGTCAAGTGGATTAATTGCAGATTGTACGTGCGTGTCGTGGACATTCCTACTTTTTGCTTTCCGTAGGGGAGTGTTCAGAGAACTGAAAATTGGAAATGGACAAGGCTGGTAGATAGCCATAGACTGACCCAACCAGCCATGCTATATTGCAGTAATGGAGTGCTCAGTGGTAAGTAACCGGTACTCCTTTTTAGTTACATAAAGCAGATACAGGTAAGTGTATTTGTCACCTCTTGAAAGTAACTAGGTTTCCCTTGAGTTTTTTGAATGTCTGCTTCAAAAACACCACCTTGTTTGATCTCGTCCAATCTTCCTACCGATATCTAACTCTTTTTAGTTCAGGGACATTGAAAATTTCCTCGAGCATGAAGTCCTTTCCTTCCGCCAATTCTTACATTATCGAACATTGGGGTGAGAGTTGCCAGACTGGATGGTTAAGATGTCATCCTCTCTATGTGTGGATAAACATGGAAGAATGCCATTGATATGATAACATCTTGACTAAGATGATGTTCCCAGCCATGAAGCTGAGGTTCTCTGCTTCCTTCTTGCAGTTGGCCTTTCAGTGGGCATTTTTTTCTTCACTCGTCATTTTTAGTGCTGGTGTTTGTCTTGATGCTCATCATTAGAGTTCCTATCTCCATTTCGGGGGTTGCAACAGTCCTGAAAATGGCCCTTGCTTTGGGTACTTCCCCATGAGTCCCACATGTTATCTGCCTCTCCACCCACCATAGAACTTCATTGGATTTCCTTGCTCAGAAGTGCACCACATGCATCAGTGTATGAAAGTATGCGACTGGGTGCACTTGTTAGCACTGTTCAAAATGTGTCCCACGAGCTGGGTCAAAAGCAGCTTGTTCCATAGGTGCTTTGGGTTTTTTACAATCCAACACTGAGAAGTGGACACTACCTGCTAATTAGCTAGTTGATTCGTTCCTTTCAGTCTTCTTCATCCATGTAGGCTAGTCATGTTCTGCTGACGAGTTTCCACAGACGCCTTTGAATCAAAACATCATGGATCTGATTTTTCCAGAGGGAGAATTTACTGATCTCAGAGCCTCATCTGCCTTGAAGTGAGAAATTACAAATAATTGAAATCTGCTTGATGCAATGTAGGATCTTATCGGGGACATTTTTGGTTTGCACTGCATCTACGAGCGAACACACTCCCACCTCAGCTGGACTCCTGTCTACACTTTGTAGATTGCTGATAATGCATTTTCTGCATGCCAGCCTGCTGTATGGCTGAGTCTCCTCTTCTTTGTCTATACATGCATATATGTTGGTCATCCCTCTCTTTTCAATTCACATGATTCTCTAGCACTGGTAGCAGAATGCTAGCTGACTTCTTCATGACTTCAGCATTTTAGAATGTCGTAAGCATTATGAGTTCGAAGCATAGATTGACCCAAGCGTGATATTCATGGTATTCACCATCTGTAATATTCGAGAATATAAAATGACCCCAAAAATATTACAGAACCATTCGTTTATTTATTTATTATTTATTATTAAAAAAACAAATATTTTTACATCTATTATAAAAATATTATTAGTGTGAGGTGCCTTTTTTAATGTCAGATAAAAATATCAAATTTTGTGGGAGAGTAAAAAGTGGGGAATTAATGAACCTTTTATTTATTTATTTATTTTACTTTATTTATTAAAAATAAAACAAATACTTTTAAGTTTTATACCTATTATAAAAATATTATTAGTGTGAGGTCCCATTTTTAATGACAGATAAAAATATCAAATTTTGTGGGAGAGTAAAAAGTGGGGAATTAATGAACCTTATTTATTTATTAAAAAAAACAAATACTTTTAAGTTTTACATCTATTATAAAAATATTATTAGTATAAGTCTCCTTTTTAATGTGAAGTAAAATATCCCCTTTTTATTGTCAAAGTCCTCTTTGTTATAACTTATATGATATATGATACAATCTAAGAAACAAAAAAGTAGGGACTTTATGAACTCTTCTTCTTTTTTACGAATATTTTTTCATGCATTCGTACGGTAACCTCCACGAATGCGGATATGTCAATCTATGGCTGGAAGGTCTCATAATTACATCCTGCAGATGAAACACCCACTCTTATGTGAAAAATAAGTCATCCCTCTCCTTTCAATTCACACGATTCTCTAGCACTTGTAGCAGAACACTGGCTGGTTCTTCATGACTTTAGCATGTTAGAATGTTGTGAGCAATATGACTTGGAAGATCTCATAATTCCAGCCTGAACAAAACTTTGTATGTGCTGAAACAGGGTTCCTAACATATATCCTAATGATTTTCTGGGTGGAAAATGGCATCCCTCACTTTATACTCTCCTTATCATCTCCAAGAAGATTTTTTTTCCATTTTCTTCCTCATCAAATGAACTTGCTGTTTTTTACGATGATTCATCCTCATAGCACAATCGATTACATCACGTGGAGCTTCTACACTGAATATTAAACTGTGGAATTTAGTTTGAGGAAAATTGAACATAATTTACTTATTCAGTCTATCCAGTGGAGTGAAATTAATATTTGTATCCTTGTGAACCACTCTACAATTCTGCGCCAATCATTAGTGATGTTGCAGAAGTAGAAGTTGTCACCCTCTGAAACGTATTCATAAAGCTTCTGTTTAACTATTCATGTCTTTGAGGTGAGTGAAAATATGAAGTACATGCTCATATTTAAGGAAATTGTGCACAGGCTAGAGATTATTTCAAAAAGGCAGCAGAACACAATGATCCAGATGGACTCTACAACTTGGGGGTATTATATCTGAAAGGCAAAGGAGTCAAAAGAGACATTAAAGCAGCAAGCAAACATCTTGTGAATGCTGCAAATGCTGGACATCCCAAGGCTTTTTATCAATTAGCCAAGTTGTTCCAGAAGGGCATGGGTGTGCCAAAAGACTTAGCAATGGTTAGTTTATTTTACTCCTTGTTCAAGTTCATAGAGGTGATCTAGGAATGGATTGCATGGACAACCACACATGTTATTTAGATAGAAATTTATGTATGCAAGTAATAACTTGACAAATTCCTCATAATTAACCATCAAATATATGATGATAATATGAGCAATTATTGTTGTCTTGAACATATGCATACACTTCTATTTTTGTCCATATTTGTACTAATGATGATAATAACTGTAATCTAACACAATCAAATGTGATTAGTTTGTGGTTCTGGTTTATTCATAAGACTTGCATGCACATATTAGTTCCATCTATGATTAATTGAGAGTCATGTTTTGCAGGCGACAATGTTGTATAAAATGGTTGCTGAAAGAGGTCCATGGGGTTCACTTATGAGGTGGGCGTTGGAAAGCTATTTGAAAGGGGAGATAGGGAAAGCATTGCTTTTATACTCCAGAGCAGCTGACCTTGGTTATGAGATCGCACAAAGTAATGCTGCATGGATTTTAGAGAGGTATCATGAAGAGGAATATTGTCTAGGGCAGTCTGGCTTCTGCGAAACTGCAGAGCGTTACCGAAGAGCTCATACTCTCTGGTGGCATGCCTCTGAACAGGGGAATGATGATGCAGCACTTCTTATTGGAGATGCTTATTATTATGGTCGGGTATGCTTATTAACATTTCTAACACCTGGTGTTTTAGAATCAGCAAGATACATGTGACGTTTCAAAATTGATATTTAGAACTTATTCTCTGTAGGCAGTATTTTGTTTTATGGGTTTGTAAAGGCTGAAATAAGGAGTTCACATTTCGTAGCATTTCATAATTAATTTTGCACAGATTCCTCTGTTTCAATATCTATATTACTTATCAGTTCATAATTCACCAATATGTAAGTAAATAAGTGGAAGTACATCGCCTTGGGCTTTTTCACATAAATTGCGAAGTGTCTATAACTCCTATGTTTTAGGAGGATTTGTTTTCTAAAATTGTGCCTTAATTATTTGTTTCGAATTCCATTATCTGCCAAATTCCATCTCATCTATCAATTGTTAATTCTCGTTGTATAATGGTTTGCTTTTACAGGGAACAGAGAGAGATTGGGAACGTGCTGCGGGTGCATATAAGCATGCCCGTTTACAAGCAAATGCACAAGCGATATTTAATCTAGGATACATGCATGAGCATGGTGAAGGCCTTCCTAGGGATTTTCACCTTGCCAAGAGATACTACGACGAAGCCGTTCAGACCAACCCATCTGCAGCGTTGCCAGTGTATCTTGCTCTCACTGGGCTCTGGTTGCGGCAAAATTATAAAGATAACATTTTGGTAAGCTACTTTTAATTATTAACGAATAATATCAATACTCCATGAAATACCCAAAACATCCATCTAAATGTTGGAGATGATAACTTTCCTTCTTTGTTTTCTTTTGCTCCAAGTCTCTACAGAGTTTCGTGTAGTTTCTCATGTTTGCTTTGCTTTTTGAGGATTTTGGGTTCACTCACGTTTTAATCTCCTTTAATTTGCAATTTATGACCTCTTAATTTCTGAGTGCAATAGTTACCGCCTCATAATCTCCTCTAATTGTAATGAATTATCCCAATATTGTCCAATTTGTTACTAATCAGCAGTGTATTCCTCTGTGCTTGAATTAAAATTCTCAGTTTCTCCAAAATCCAACTAGTTTAATTCTTGATCACTGATATCCCATTAACTGTTTTGTACATATGTTTCTGGTAAATTTCAAAAGTTGGATGGCGTTTTGGTAAATTTTCTGCAATATTTTTATATTGAAAACTGATCAAAACGTTTATATTGAAAACTGATCAAAACGTTTGTCAGTTAAGATCTTTTATATGAACAGCTATTTTCAATGACAGAAGTCTGTAGAGAAACATATTAAATTTTATCGGTTGTCTAAGGGCTTTTTCAATATTTGGCTTTTTTATATTTTTTCAATCGCAAAAGTTTCATATATATATATGGCTAATTGTGTAAGCTCATGAAATTCAGGTTAAACTATTGGATGCTTTACCTGAAGTGGTGCCACAAATTGGAGACTGGTTGAAGAATATTTTGCTTGATGAAGGAAACATCACAATGGCAACTCTATTTGTTTGCCTTATGACTGTGCTCTATCTGCGGAAACGGCGATTACATGCTCAAGCTGTGCCACCCCCACCACTGCCATGATTTTTTCTTTTCTTTTCATACATGGCATAAAGCAAAAAACAAAACCCATGTATAAACTTGTATCATGACACAATCAAGGTTGTAATAGAGAAAAAGATACTGCTTGAGAAAGGTTACCTTTTAATGTCGTTATTGCCAACTCTAGGCAATTTATAGTGTTTTAACTTGACTGAATTTAGAGAAAAAGAATGCAAAAATTGTCTAGACATTGCTTTGGTCTGTTGTTTGGAGAACTATATATATTGATGTAAAAGTTTAATAGCAAAGTGAGCCATAAAATTGCAGGTTTTGTTGAATGCTCATTTCCTTTTTTCGATTAAAAGATTATGTGAAAATGTGAAGATTTCTATCAAAGGATAAAGAATGGATGGAGTTTGCCTACCCAGCAATACTTCTGTATTTTATTGTCTCTGGAAAAGTTTGAAAATTTCTTAATAAGAAATGATCATGGTTTTTTGCAGTGAACTGCAAACGTTTTTAGAACAGATTTTGTTGATTTCACATGCTTGATAAATAAATAGTATTGGAGAAGTTTGAGAAAATGAGCCAAGTAATGTTCGATGAGAATTGAGGATATGAAAAATGTGTTGAGAGTATTCTAGATGAGTATTGAGAGTATTGCATGCCGAAAGGGGAAAAATTTTATGTTGAGATGTGTGCAACCAAGTGGAAGAGTTTCTCAGAAGGTATTAAACTAATCACGATGCCTCCATTTCTACATGTACTCTTCACTTATTTGATTTACCTTTATAGCTGATAGATCATTTTCCTTATCGTGATTAATGAATTGGCTCATTAAGTAATTCATCATTGATTAATAAATTTGTCTTTATTTTGATCAATTGACATAATTAATGAAATGTCTCTTAACAAATATCTTGTAAATAGTGTTATGTTTGCCTAAAACTGTCCAGAGTATTGAGTTGTGCATTACTTAATGACTCCCTACATCAAATCCTTTGATTCTGAGTATTTTCAGATCAATTATGAGAAAAATCGGGAAATGCAGTCAAATGAGTCTCAACATATTCTACATTGGGGCTGTGAATATGTTGTTTGTCTATAAAGAAATGTTGTATTTGTTGATGGTTCATTGGTCTTGCTTCTTGGACAGCCCTCATCCAATGATGAGGATGTCGCATGGGCCTACCGTTACGAAGGTTATTCATTAGTGTGAAATTCTATGTTTGTGGTTTAAAATATGAAAATTATTCAGATTCACGTTTTCACTTGTGAAATTTTTACTGTTGCAGTTGAATGAAATAGTGTATAGTAAACCTTTCAGCGTGACTTTGCGTGTGTGAATGGGCCTTGGACACCCAAATGTTTATTTTGCTTCTTTTGTAGTGTCAACAAATGTCACATTTGTTCTTTTTCTTTTTTTAAGGTGAAAAGGGAGGAAAAAACTGGAAAATAGAGAGGATGTGTAGAGCTGAACCCTGAGAGCGTGTTTTGTTTCTTCCATCAGTACCTCCTTGGTACAACAACTGAACATTGACACCTTGGGCAGCACCACAGTTGGCACTGGCGTGCAATGAGTTTTTGTAGGGTTTCATGATTAGAAGAGTTAGCTTAACTCTTGTTTCATTTCGCACTTTAGTTTGTGAATTAAGACATGTAACTTTTTTATTTGTTGATGATGGATAATTTTTTGGACTTGGTTTTGTTATCTCTGAGAGGTTTTTCCACGTTAAATAACCAACATCTGATTGTTTCCTTCTCCCAATCAAGTAGCATAGCGCTCGTTACATTTCCAATAATACAAGCATATATGACATTATTGCCAAATCCCCACCATGTAAGGGTTGAACCCGATGATATACAACCTCAGCCTTTACCTAGTGCTCAATATCGGTTATCCAGATGAGCATGTTGTCAGCATTGTTGTGGGTTGGGTGATCATACAACAAGTAATGGAACCAAATTAGAATGGATAATGGAGATGATAGTCATTGGGGCCATACTTGTGATGGATATGTCAAATATTGATGAAATCATGAGATCCATTTCTCAATGCAACTTTGTCCCTTCACTGAACCAATGGATGGTTAAAAATGATGTGTTGGAAAGTAAAACTTCCACAATAACTAGGCTTTGCAATGTATTGCCTCTATGTTACTACTCGTAATTCCTAAACGAAAATCAAACCCATCAGGATAGAAGGATTGTCTTTTTTGTGTTTGCAGAGGGAAGGGAAATCATCACAAAGTTCAAACATACTCACGTGATTAAATTATTATTTTTTAAATGCAAGCAAAAAGTAAAGGAAAGAAAAAACAAAAAAGACATAGAGAAGTACAATCAAATATATATGGACAATAGAAATAAAAAATAAAAAGGGCAGAAAATTGAAAACACAATCTAAGAAAAAGATGTTCACATGGAAAATAGGAAGTGTAGTAGGATTGTATTGCATTTAGCAATCTTTATGTATGTGTATACATAAAATTCAAGAAATGTGCAGATATTAGATTGTATATATACAGCCTGATTGGGTGCACATTTGTATTCCACTAAAGGACAAGCAATGCATAAACATAAAAACATGTGTAGCATAGCCTAGGATGAGTATGATACAATAAGCAGTAATGAGAAATGAGACAAAAAGAAACAAACAAATGGCAGAGTCAAAAATTAAAAAGATTAAATGGGTTTCATATTGTAACGAGCAAAGGCCCGTGATGACCATTCATACATGTAAATGAACTCCCCAAAGTAGGACATAGAGCTTAACGTAAATACTCATGGCCATGGAATTGCAATGTCTAAATGACAGGATATCAAGTTCAGATGAGTATGCATTGCCAAGATACAATACCACAATGTTGCAGAGGCTCACAACTGTTCTATATTTCCAAATATATCTTACAATATGGCTCCAGCAATGCCATTGAATATCTTGAATACACATGCAGTTATATTGGTCTAGTTCCACCCAACCTTTTAACCTCATGTTTGGATTCAGCACATGCAATGCATCAGTGCAGCTCTGATCTTCTTCTCTTTTCCAAGATATGATACATTTTGTCATCTTGCACGATGAAATTCAATAAATGGTGCTTATTATCACCACTCGCATTTGCATTCGTATATATATGGGCACTCAAATGTTTCTTTTATGCTTTGACACCGAAAGCAAATGCAATATGCCTTCAGTCCATAGCCGGTGTTGTGCTTCGTTTTTGCACTGTAATTCCATTACTCCTTGATCAGTCTTTATACCAAAATGCCATCTTCTCTCTCCACCATCATGGTTACCACTTTCCCACGAACAAGGTATGTCAGTATGCACACCAATGACAAAACCTGCTTCCCAAATATTGTATTCCAAGAAAGAAAATATTAGTGACTGTTTGGAAGACAAATTGCTTATACTTTCAAGAACTCATTCAGTTATTTTGATGTTTGGAGATGGACAACTTACGTTTTCGGTTTTTTATCATGGCAGCACCCATGTATTTACTCTGAGATTTCACCACCACCTTTCAAAAACAAAAGGAGTTACAAAAAGCCGTTCATTAGCATTAAAGAAGCAAAGACTAATAATAGATGGTTCACAACACATGTGCCACATTTTTGCATTTGATTCCCCCCATCTTTTGATGGATGAGCAAAATTTTGCATTTTGTTTTCACTCAGACAATTGAACGATTTCTCTAATCTTTTTGACAGTGATACAACATACCTGGGAGTTTTTATCAAGATAGACAGACACTATCCTCCAATGCACATCACCTGAAGGGCAAAATGGGCAAGTTAACATTTCAATAGAACTCTGAAAAATAACTACTACATAGCAAATGAATAAATATAACACCATCATATGGATTAAGAGAAAAACATAGCACAGTCTCATATATACATCAAAAGGTAAAGAATAACACTACTATAATATATATACATACATAAACATACACACACACACACACACACATATATATATATATATTGCAAAGAGATAACACCATTATATATATCAAGATAAAAGGGTAGCATCATCATTACATATCTAGTCATCGTTTATATCAAGGTAAATGTGCGAGATAAGTATTTTTACCCTTCCGTGTGCGCTTGAGAAACTCGCATCCTCTGTTCAAGAACTCCAGATTCCCACACTCCAGTTCACTGTCGTCAGAGGGAGAATCTCTCACAGAGTTGATCAAGCTGTTATTGTCATCCCCACTATCACAAGGGAGATGTGATCTTATGCTTTCAGTATCTCTCAGTACTCTAGCATTTAACACTGCAGCTCCTCTCAAAGCTGCCACAAACCCATCACAATAATTATAGCTTGCAAGATAATATAGAAAACCCATAAATTACTTTTGCATATGCCATATATCTATACCAGTGGCTGCAGCTGCGGTTAACGTCATTACATCTCCAGGGAGCTTTACATTAACTGCTGAGCTTATGATAGCAGCCATCTGATCACGATCAGCTCCTATGCTTTCAGCTACGTCTACACACTGGGCAGCAACTAGAGCTGCAGCAGAAGCTACTGCCATGCTCGTCTTACTCTGGATATCCTCATTGGCTGCTGAGGTGGCTGTTGCTGATGTGGCTGTCGCAGCTGCAATCGCAGCTATGGCAGCTGCAACTCCAGCCACAGAAATCGCAGCATGTATCTGTGCACTGTGGGCTCGATTTACTTCCTTTTTCCTTTCTCTCAAATCTTTCAGCCACTTACGTAGAGAGATGTCTCGCAACGGATTCCTCACACCACTGAAACTTCGACAAAACTGCCAAGCAATTGTTCAAATGTTAGTCTCGACGTCTACCTCTTGATTTCAATTATTTCCTGTTCAATCAACTGTCCCTGAGTAAAAAAAAAGGCCTTGCAAACATCACACCAGTGATGCAAGCTTTTAGGATCAAATACCTAACATAGACTATCAATTGACAAATAGAAGGATTAGAGAATCCTCACCACCTAATCAATGGACCTCAAGCCAAGGTTCATCCACTCACTGGCAATTAGACAAAACCTAGTTTTAGACCACAGCAAGACTGGACTTGGTAAATGGAGAAGATGGCCACTATACCCCAGATTTAGCACCACTGCAAGACTGGACTGGATAAATGGACAAATGGACGCTAGCATTTATCTATAAACCCCAGGTTTTCAGGAAAAACCAAAGCTACCCAGACTTTGATACCTATCCACATGCTAATGTAGTGTTCAAGCTGTTCTTTCCTTCTAACTAACTCCAATGATAGGTTACTATTTTGCAAATTCACATGCTCCCAAAAACAAAAGAGTTTTAAGGTTCATAGTTGTCGAGGACTTGGGAATACTCATATTTAGGATGAGACCTGTGAAGAGACACAAAAGCTAGATGCCAAACCAAGATGAGTTTGGTACAGTTTCAAGGAAAATAAACAGGGGCTAATATTCATCCTAACAGCTACTTAAAGTGTCCCTTTAAAAGCTCACACTGCCTCTATATAGGTCACAATGATGTGAGGCAAAACTAAATGTAATAGCAAATATCAAACAAAAGTAAAAAAGCACGAAAATACCATAAGTTCATCCCCTTGCCAAGGGGGGCTTACGGGATAGTTTGCAACAACATTCCCCGAGGTAATGCTGCTATGTGATTTCCTCTTGGACACAGGAGAAAGGTCCTGAAATATTCCACAAATAAATCTTCAGCAAATTTTCTTACAATAGAAACACAAGTTGTTTGTTTCCCCACATAAACTAGCTTAAATAACCTATCAGCCACGGAATGACCTCATAACAAAGAGGAAACCTAACTTACTGAAAATAAATCATCAAAGATGTAATGTGTTAAAAATCCTGACTTGACCAAAAAAAACCATTTGGACATGAAATGATGTTACAGCACACAACACAGGCAAAAGCCCTAACTTACCCTATCTTACCAAAACGATGCCATCAGGCATGGAAGGAACACAAAACCATAACTTCCTAGAAAGAAACTATTCATTCGACAACAGAAACAATACCCTAAATGTAACATTAGACAAACGTGATGGAAGTGACACAAAACCATAACTTGCCCGACAGAAAGCATTCATTTGACAATAGAAACAAGACCTTAAACGTAACATTAGGCAAACAACCAAAAGCAAAGCCCAACTAACATACATTAGACAACCCAAAAAAAGGAAACCCTAACATATCCAAAAGAGCCCATCCATTAATCAACAACTACAACAAAACCATAAACTTTCCCAAATTAAGCCATCACATTGGAGAAATAAGAAAAACAAGAACATAAGTTACCCAGAAGAAACCATTAATTAGACAAAAAACACTATAAGGTACCCACTTGAAAGCATCCATTAGACGAAAATAACAACAACAGAAACAAGACCCAAAACATACCATGAGACAAAAACCACTACCTGAATTTAAAACCCCAAAAAAACAGAACCCTAGACCTATTCAAGAAGAAAACAAATCATTCAACGGACAAACAAAAGAAAAACTCTAAAAACATACTGATTGATGTGCCGAGATGCATTCCATGACCAAGTGGGCGGTGCTGACAGTTGGGAACCGGAAAGGAGCTGAAGCCGGAGCATCAATCACCTGTTCTTCTGAGTCGAGTGCCGATCCTGAACCTTTCTTTCTCGTGTCGGAGCATGCGGAGAAGGGAGCAAGGGCATTTGCGATTTTCAATGCGGAAATGCTCCATGACCTTGATAAGAACTCCATGGGCTCCAATGGGGTCTCGGGGGGTCCAAATGCGGTGTCGTAGTCAGGAGGATATTGCCGTTGATGACGATGATGATTACTATATTGATGGTTATGATGATGATGATGATTATGTTGTTGTTGCTGCTGCCGTTGTTGTTGCAGAAGTTGAGGTTCTGAGATTGCCATGGGTGAGTCTTCTTCTATGTTGGGTAGGGGTGTGGGTCTAGAGACCAAAGGGGAACCTCTCTTGTGTGCCATGCTCAATTAAATCAATATTCACAAGAAGAAGAAGAATCCACAAGGACTCTCTCACTCTCTAGATGTTCATAAAATGCATGCTTCTTTCTTTCTTTCTTTCTTTCTCTCTACCCTTCTCTGAAACCTCTCACTCTGCCTTACTCAATCTCTCACATTCTCATTCTACTTCTACCTCTCCAACACACACACACACACACACACACACACTCTCTCTCTCTCTCACTCACTCTCACTCTCACTCTCACTCTCACTCTCACTCTCACTCTCACTCTCACTCTCACTCTGGGACCTGCCTCTATCTGGCTCGCTGGTCTTCCTTTTCTCTTCTTCTGCCGTATGTATGTATGTATATATATGTACATACATATCTACATACATATATATGACATGTTTGTGATGGGCATATCATATATGTACATATACATACATACATATACTGTATACATATGTATCACTTCAGTATGTATGGGGTGTGTGCGTGGGCAGAAAGAAAGAAGGAGAATCTGTAGCAGCAATAATAAATAATAAGACAGAAAAAGCAGCTTCCTCTGTGGGCACACAGAATACATACATACATAACATATAAAGGTACTGCCTCTATTATTACATTATACATTGCTCTCTTTACCCTTACCACTCTCTCTCTCTCTCTCTCTGCTCCTTCCATCCTTTGCTTTTGCTTTTGCTTTTGCTTTTGCTTTTGCTTTTGCTTTTGCTTTTTCTCCTAACATGACCCACTCACATGAGCATTGAGGAGGTCAATCGAATGTCCGGAAGGAAGCCCCTCCCTCCCTCAACCGACAATCGATCTCACCGTATCTATTCCCCAGCTCTTGTTACCAAGCACACGTTCACCTCGTCTACATCTTCATGTCTGTGTCTGTGTCCGCCCCTCCTCTTGCATTCAAGCCTTAGTTAAGCATGCTTTGAATCCCATCCCATCCATCCCCAATCATGATTGTGTGCCCAAACCCAAAGGAGTTCACATCCTTCAAGCAATCGATCACCTAGACATAGTAGCCCATGCGTGTTTGTCTTAGCCCACATTGCTTTCCATTCGACAACTGTCAAACATTCTTTCTGATGCCTTTAAATGTGCTATTTATCCTAATGGCATCTTCTATAGTGACACTATGTTTCTCACTGTTACACAATTCATGACTAAATACCTTTATTAGGAGGAGCCCATTTTAACCCTTGGTGAGATATTGTTGATGGCTTCTTCTATGTAAAGTTTGGATAAATGTGATGTTAAAAAGAGCCCTACAGTCATCTATTTTGTCATGTACTTTCCATTATCCACACCCAGGCTCAATTTGATTGAGTCCGTAACGTCTACCATTCCGCCATACCCCCTACTCTTGGGCCCCAAAAAGACCGAAACACAAAATAGATGATTTTTTTCTCCTATTCAAAGATAGATTCTCTGTATCCAAATTATCTAAGCGAGAAAAAAATAGAATAGCAGTTGGTGTTTATGATCCAAAGTTCCACTTTCTTCTCAATCTAAGTGTTGGTGGACATTCCGAAATTAGTTAGCATGGTGTGTGCACACACATGCATACGAATGCTTGTTGTCATTTGATTGTGTATCAATACGTTTCTACGTTTGCATGCGTTCAATATCAACTAGTGATCCTAACTATTATGTGAATTTGTGAGGTTGCTATTCACAAGGAATACATCTTATGTTGGAAGGGCTTCAAACACTAGGTCGACTTGCTTGAAAGAAGGGCAACACGTTGGCAAGACATGCAATGACTTCACGAGGAAACTGGGCATGAAAATTATATTTCGGGTCAAAATCCTTCACCCAAAAGCCATTGACAAATGTTAGCGTGTTACAAGTGTATTAATGTGAAATTACTTTTTTTGAATAAGGTGACAATCGAAAATAGATAAAAAAAAACGAAAGCAATGCCCATATTTACTCCCCCACTCTTTTTAGAGTACTACCAAGAAGGACAATATTGATTAATGGCATAAGTTTTGTACAAGCTTCCAAGTTCCAAAGCTTGTTAGTGGAAACTCGATGGTGACAAGAATGCTTCCTTGTGTACTTCAAATGTTTTGGGATTCTTAAGTCCCTCATGTTTTAGTTGCGGTGCAATCTTCTCAATTTGAAATAACTAGCTCTAATTAATTGTCAATAGCAATTGCATGGAACTTGTGATCACTAGTTATTACACCACGTACTTAAACTACTTCTACCAACCATTGGTGGATAATATTTTATGAAATATCTCTTCTTTTGGTATTACAAGACTCAAGTTATCAATGTTTCAATAGTGTATTCTATATTTCATTATTATAAAATGAATGTAAGTGAAAAGAGCTAGAATGAACATTGCAGATTGAACAATAAGGAATGGGGATTCCAAAAACAAATGAAACGGGGAAAGGTAATGCCGATGATAGGGAAACATGATGCAACCAATAAACGAGACAATCGTAGAGATGACATATTGGTTGTCCACCAATGTACATGTATGCACACAAAATGCAAATGAATAGTACTAATGGGAATGTTAACCTACTTCTATGCTTGAAATTCATTTATGCCAACTAGACCTAAAAGGAATTTGCTTTTAAATTAGAGAGATGTTTCGTACAAAACATTAGGTGTACGGCGCAAACATATCATATATTTCTATAAAACCTTGATTTTTAAGATGATTATTTAACAAGTTGTGTTATTTTCATGCCTTTAAGTTATGGAATGTGGAGTTGTTAAATGATTTATTGTAGGAACACATTTTTAGTGGATATTGATCTCAAAGTGAACATGTGAATAATTTTATAACGAATACAATTTTGTGCTCATTGTTCGAGAGAGAAAGCAAAATGTTAATGTTGGAAATCAGACACACCACACCATGTTTATATATTCAAGTTTAAGATTTATTCCTTTTGGCCTGAGAAAAAATTGCTTCCCATTACTTAAGTGACTTGCATATACATATTGGGCTATTTACACTCTAAGTATCTATAGATACTCTACTATTTATCGGTCGTTGTCATATATATTTGGCTATTGTTGTGTGAGACTTTATATCAAAAAAGGAGGGGTAATCGATGTCCACAATGCACATAACAGCAAACAGCTGCTTGACAAAACTTGTTATTTTTCAACAAGCATCAAGCCACAACTAGCAAACTTCTGAATGCAACTAGACATTGATTTCACCGAAAGCAATATGGGTGATTTGTTGGCCAAGGGGAATTTAAGAATTTTTTAAAGGTAGGTTTTGGGCAATAACTTGTTAAAACAACTTTTGGGGGGGTTATGAAGACATTGATAGTTTGGGCATTCAATCGTGGCACATTGTGCACGTGTAATTACACATGTACACGGATGTGAAAGATCAATACATGATCTTGAATCCCAGTACTTGTCTAGCATGACCATCAGGGGGGGGGATGATTGGGACAAATCAAGTGTCATGCTATAATGCATACACATGGGTGTAGTTTCCATATTGATGGCATGCTTACCATCTACAGACTCATAGATTATGTATAAGGGCACTATTTTCACATCATGCTTTCGCACATGAGGGCTTATTTAATGGTAGAAACCAATGACTTAGTTTATTTTTATTCTCAAACTTTTCAATGTGAAATACTATAGTCTAATGCTTAGTTAAGCTTGCTAACAATGCAAATATGGCAAGTTCGACTTTACACTTGACAACGAAAGCATTTTATTTCCCATTGATCAAATCAATGAGCATTTATTAATTGTAATTAACTTGCCCTTTTTATTTTTCAATTCATAGCAATGGTGTTGGCATCAATTTGCCATTGAAGGGAAAACATTTGTTGTGCTTGTCTCTCAACTTGCATTTTCACTTTTTTCTACATGAATCATAGCATTTCCATTAAAAAGAAGGAAACAAAGAATGGTATCGATCTCACCGAAATATAACATATACCATATCCATATCCAGGTTTGTGTTGGCTATAATAATCCCCAATGTGTTGTGCATACATATACAATTTAAGGCATTAAATGAACCCTGAAAAGCTCTTACACATAGAGAGGACATGAGGGAATATTGTCCCAATGTTCGAGATGTTGGTTTAAAATTTTGAGGTAAATATAGAGCGCATTAATCATTTTAGGTAGATGGGCTTCGTTAGTAAGTGTCAACTTGCAATTTATTTTTAAGAAGTTTTCTTTGCATACAACTTGCATTTGATAAAGAATATTAGACAATAGTATGCAAAAGTTGTGGAAGAAGTTATGCATGACATGCTTACTAATCAATATTGGTACATATTGCTCACAATTGCTAATGATTCATTTATAGATTGTCTTCCATGAAACACAAGGCTATGGAGGAGAGGGCATGTTAGACGACATCGTCAATCAACACTTTAGATGGAGTATATTTTGTGATTGTGGAGTGATAGTTTTTTCTTTTCTTTTTTATTAGAAATATATCTTCATTGAACAGAGCGCCTCATTGCTTCTCACCACAACCTAGGTGGTCATGGTTCAACCCTTACACATACCAATATTGTCTAGTGAAATAGGCCACTTTTGAAACTGAAAACAAATAGGTTTTCCATGGAGAAGAGACAATAGATTGAGGGAGAAACATCCATTGGTAATGTTAGTATACGTATGTACACCCAAACAAATATGAATAATTGTTTGTTAGATTGTATTTTGTAATTACATCATGAGCAATCTCATTGTTTATCGTAGATCCCATAAACCAATGTGAAGATAATTTATTACTTCACTTGATTACAATTGCGAGAATTACTTTTAGAGGAAAAGTGCATGGCTAGAGACATGTGGACTTTTTGGCTTGTTCCCATGTCTCTTCCCTATATGATGTACAAGAGAAATGTTAGTGCTTTTATGGACAATAGAACAAAGTGCTAGTTACATAATGAAACTTTTCTTCCCAACCTAGGATGCTCTTACCTCACATATGTTTCTTTGACAAAGTCTCATGTGAATCTTCAGACAAAACAATATACTAGTGTCCATGCAATGCATTTTCAATTGAGTGAAGATTGTCCCAACTAATAAATGTTTATATCATGGTAGAAGATTTACTATTGTCAAATAAACATCACACGTCCAAGGTTTTCTATCTAGTCTTCAACCATGAACATTATTTTTAAAAACTTGTATGCACTTTAACACACCATTAAAAGCAACTTCTAAGGTCACAAATGGGACCAACATATATTGTGAATCGTGATGTTGCACCATACAAATTTAGTGAAACCACTTTTTTTTGTCACATGCCCCCTACAACTCATGAAACTAATGTATTATACATATCAAATGTTAACCAACATTAAATACATATTTATGATATAAATATATAAACATGAATATTTTACTTAATAAACGTCAATAATCTTGTAAATTGGACATCAATTTACATTTTTTGCCCTAGATGTATGTGTGCCAACTTCCAAGTTGTTTGTAATAATGCAAAGATCCAATCGACATTATACCCTTACATCACCATATAGCAAATCTATCATTAAAACCAACAAAATTGCCAAATAATTGAACATTTGAATTAAAAAGTGACAAATGTTATGAACTCATGCATGTAATGAGTCATGTTATATCTATATGAGTCTTAAGCTTTAGGTAACAAGACTTCATAATGTAAATAGTATGCATGCATCCCATCATCTGGTGGGTCATAAACTCATGTATCTTAATCATTTTGGGAATATATATAGAAGAGCATAGCATATGAGATCTATCTCCAAATTTTAATCTTTCCGAACAATATTGAATTCGTGATTTTAAAACCTATGTTGAACTTTTATCTGCACTTCTTGTCGCTGAGCAACACCACCAAGTTCTCCTCAAGAATGACAAACTTCCTCCTAGTTAGTCAACCTGCGACTCCTCTACAATTCAAGGATTTGACGCATGTCGAGAGTAATTATTCTAGACAACAACATCGTCATCAACACCCATATGCACAGAGTCGAGGAGGAGGAAGAGCAGGAAGAAATCAACAAAGGAATCAACATCCCACAAGTAATCAAGTCAAGCTAATGCACCATCAATCAAAGTCAAGTCAAGATAAGCCTTCATCAAATTCATATCTTCGATGTGGTTTACGAGGGGCCACTGGGCAAATACTTGTTGAACTTCTAAGTTTCATGTTGATCTTTACTAGAAGTATGGCAAGCAAGGTCAAGATAGGAAAATGGAGGCTAATATGGTAGCAGAAACATCAATGATCTCACCATCAATTCCAATCTTGGAATATAGTTTTATGGATCAACCTTTGGAATTTGAGCCCGAAGCTAACATGATTGAAGCCCATGTGATTGATTTGCATACAATCTGTTTTCTTTGTCTTATTGATTGCGCCTCAACATACTATTCTATGCAATAAAGAATTCTTTAATCATATTAAAGATCAAGCCCCTTTCGACATCAAGACTATAGTTGGTTCTTGTATTGGACAAGGAAGAGGCCCTGCCACTATCCAATTTCCAAGTGGCAATTTCTTGGAAATCCATGATGTTATCTATGGATCTACCTTGCCAAGAAATCTTCTTGCATTTGCATATGTGCGACACAATGGATACCACCTCATGACATGGGAACAAGATTAACAATCGGCAATGGTTCGGTTCGGTTTGAGAGGGTCCAAACCGAACCGGTTTGGAACTGAACCGTTTAAATTTTTTGAAACCTGAACCAAACCGAACCAAACCGCGAAACCGAACGGTTAAACATTTTTCAAACTGTTAAACCATTAAACCGTGGTTTCGTGGTTCGGTTTCGGTTTTCAACATAGGTCAAAATTTTAAATTTTAATTTTAAATTTTTTTAAAATTATAATATTTCATTATTTAGAATTTTTAGAATTTTTAGATGTTCCTAAAATGTGAGAATAAGGTGTAAAAATGATATTGATTGTTAAAAAATCATTTTAATTTTTTTTTAGAATTTTTAGAATTTGTTTTTTAAAAAAATAAAAATAAAAATAAATAAAAGCCGTTAAACTGTTAAACCGTTTAAACCGTGATTTTTTACTGTTGAAACCGAACCGAAACTGAACCGAACCGTTTAAAAAAACCTAAACCTGAACCGAACCATTGAAATTGTTAAGCTGTTAAACCACGGTTTCGCGGTTCGGTTCGGTTCAAACCGAACCGTTGCCGATTGTTAAACAAGATGGTAAAGAGACAATGTGAATTGTCAAGCACTTGTCAATCACTACCCAAGTTATTGATGAGTTAGAAGTATTACCAAATCAATTGTATTGTTTCAACATTAAATCCCCAGAGATCCGCATGGCTTCATTTGCCCACCACTCCAATATTTCCTCGAAAGTCAATACATATATAATGGATCTCTGGCATGATAGACTAGGTCATCCTGGCACCCTCCTTCTGGACCATTTTATTACTTCATGGGAGTCAAAGATGCTTCATTGTGTTTTTCTCATGTCACACTTCTTTCTACTTGCAACATGGTGTTGCCTTGACTCCTCTCCTTATCATCAAGTTGCATGCTCAATTCCCAGATTTTCCAATTAAGTTAATTCGGATGCACAACGCTGTCGAGTTTATGTCAACAACCTTTATTCGCTATTGCGAATCTATCGGTATTAATTTTGAAGTTTCAACTCCTCATGTTCACACTAAAAAATGGTATGGTTGAATCTTTGATTAAACAAATCCAAGTAATTGTGCGGTTGATTCTTCCCAAATCGAATTTGCCTAGTTCAACACGGGGACATGCAGTACTTCATGCAACGCAACTTCTCTTATTACAGTCATCATCATATCATGTTTACTATTGAGAATCAAGCTCAACGTACTCTAGTGTGTGAACACACATTTTGAGAATCTATGATCACTCAAAGGTCAAGAGTCACACCACTACCCTCTACACATTAACTATGTGTCATAGAATCATATTCTATGACACATAACTAATGAGTTCCATATTCCCCATGATTATGAGTCTTCACATTCCCCAAGAGAGAGTAGTTGTAGTGAGTTAATGAAGAGAGAGGGTGACCTTATATAAAACACCTTTCTCTTACTTCATACTAAGTCGGTTGGGACTCCTTGTAATGCTACATTTTTGTATCTCTTACTTTACTTGTGAATATACATCTTCTTCTTGAGTACTTCATTATGTTCCCATTCTATCTAATCTATCTTGTGTTTCTCTTCTTTTCTCTCTTTCCTGAGTCCTCTCACACATAAAATAACACACATCTCTTCTGCTACACAAGAATCATACACGATTCTTTACATTTACTCTCCCCATCAACTCATGATAGGTTTTCCACCCTCTATTTCTCATTTACGAGTATTTGTGTGTGTAGTTTATGTTCCTATTTCTTCACATTACCGTAGGAAACTTGGTCCTTAACGTTGTCTTGGAATTTATGTGGGTTTCAACTCTCCTTCAATCATTCATTATCTCGAACCTACACCTGGCGATTTATTTACAACTAGCTTTGTCGATTGCCAGTTTGATGAAACAACTTTCCCGATTTTAGGGGAAGATAACTGGAAAAGAGAAACATTAGGAAAGATTGATCAAATTGTAATGTTTAATTAGCTCAAGGATAAACCAATACCACCGGATCCTTATGTTGATGCAAAGTCGTCAGTGCGGAAGATCGAGAAGCATTCGATCCCTGTTTCTTCCCTGTGTATGATAGAATGTAGGTCGTTGCACAGAGAGAGAGAGAGAGAGAGAGAGAGAGACACAAAAGACTCTTTCTTTCACAAAACAACAATACAACAGCCAACCTTACAAAAAGGTTACAAGGTCACTATATATAGTGACTGACTTAGGGCAATTACCCTTTATGCTAATTACATAAATGGCCAAAACAGGATAGTGTGAATACGTCCATTATACACATGTATTCGACACTCCCCCGTAATGGGCGTATACATGGGTTATCTAAGATTACAGGTATAGACTTGGGTTCTCGGACATATCAGCTTTGTTCGAGTCGGCAGGATCCGAAAGCAGAAGACCGAACTGGTCGGGTCGGAACAGTTGAAGCCGATCATTAAGGAACTGATGTCGGTTGTCGGGAACCATCCTGCTCTGTGTCTGGCTCTAACCGGACTGGTTTGTCGTTACGCCCATCTGATGCCGAAGAGACCGAAAACGGTCTGCCGAAAGACACTTGGTCATTCCATCTGCGACATTGTCGGTTGTGTATATTTTCTCTAGACCGATTTTCCCTGAAATGACGCAGTCCCGAACGAAGTGATATCGAACGTCGATATGTTTGGAGGCGTTGTGGTGAACCGGATTTTTCGACAGGGCAACAGCACCTTGACTGTCGCTGTAGACAACTGGAGCTGAGTCATGGTCGACTTGTCGAAACGTGTGCGCCAGCCGACCGAGCCACAAAGCTTCTTTTGCTGCGTCGGACGCAGCTACATATTCTGCTTCGGTTGTTGAGGTCGCTGTGCACTCCTGAAGTTTCGACTTCCACGAGATTGCTCCATTGCCGAATTTGAAGCAGTATCCGGTTGTTGATTTTCGACTGTCTATACAGCCGGCGAAATCCGAGTCGGTGTAACCGACTACGCCTGAGGTTCGGTTCGGACCGAAAAGAATGCCATGGTCTTTTGTGCCAGCCAGATATCTGAACACATGCTTGACTGCGTTCCAATGCGATCGGCCAGGATTGTGCATAAATCTGCTAACGACTCCTACGGCATGAGAGATATCAGGCCGTGTCGCGACCATCAGGTACATAAGGGAGCCGACTGCCGGTGCATACGGTACCGACTTCATATCTTCCCCCTCCGGACCGGATGTCGGGCAGTCTCGCTGAGAGAGCCGAAGATTCATGGGGAGCGGGGTTGAAGCAGATTTGGCTGATTGCATGTTGAAGCGTTCCAAGACACGTCCGATGTAGTCGGTCTGAGACAAAAAAAGATGTCTTTTATCGCGATGCCGACTAATCTTCATGCCGAGTATGTGTCGTGCCGGACCGAGGTCCTTCATGGCAAACTTCAACCGCAGTTGCCGAACGAGATCGGCAAGTTCGCCCGCGTGGCGTCCAGAAATTAGCATGTCGTCCACGTAAATGATGAGGAAGATGGGTGATCCATCTTGAGCTGTGTTGGTAAAGAGACAATGGTCCTCATCGCTTTTTGAGAAGCCGATCGATTGGATGAAGTCGTCGAACTTCTTGTACCATTGTCGCGGTGCCTGTTTGAGGCCGTATAAACTCTTCCTGAGTCGGCAGACTAGATGTTCTTGGCCAGGTGCCACGAAGCCTTTTGGCTGCTCCATATAAATTTCCTCCTCGAGATCACCATGGAGGAAGGCTGTTTTGACATCTAGCTGAATCAGCTCCAAGTTGTCGGCTGCCACTACGCCGAGCAGAAAACGAAGGGTTGTCATTTTCACCACTGGTGAGAAAATCTCGTCGAAGTTGACGCCATATTCTTGTCGGAAGCCCTTCGCAACTAATCTGGCCTTGTACTTTGGGGTGGTCGAATCAGACGTCTCTTTTAGTCGATAAACCCACTTGCAAGGAAGAGCACGTCGGTTCCTAGGTAATTCGACCAGATCCCAAGTCTTGTTTGCCCGAATGGAGTGCATTTCCGACTCCATCGCCAGATGCCAGGTGGCGGAATCGACAGATGTCGATGCTTCTTCGTAAGACGTCGGTTCGCCGGCGTCGGTGAAGAAAATTCCAGGAGAGTACCTCGCCGGAGGTTGCGACAGTCTCTCGGATCGTCGAGGTATGATTGGACTGGTCGCATCGGGTATCGTGGTCGGATGGTCCGAAAGCGAGTTGTTCTGCTGTGCCGAGTCGGAGTTGTCCGAGTCGGTAGAGTAAGGTTCAGCTACCCGTGAAGCTGACCGTGTGTTGAGAGCGGGGCCTTCTTGAAGGGTCGGCACATCGGAAAATGTTACCCTTCGGACTTCGATTGGTTTTTCGACGGATGGGTTCATAGCCGACTCGTTGAACACAACGTCCGAACTTCGAACGATTTGCCTGCGTTCGGGGTCCCAGAGTCGGTATCCCATTTCGCCGTCGGATCCATATCCAAGGAAAATGCATTTCCTGGACCGAGGTGCAAGTTTTCGGCGATCATCTTTCGGAATGAGGGCGTACGCCTCGCATCCGAAGATCCTCAGCTTGTCGTAATTCGGCTTACTGCCGATCCATAGTTCCTGAGGAATTTGAAGTCCTAGAGGTCTACTTGGCGACATATTGATTATGTGTACTGCCGTGAGTAGAGCCTCTGCCCAGAAGCCATCCGACAGTCCGGAGTGTTGGAGCATGGAAACTGTCCGTTCTTGGATTGTCCGATTCATTCGTGTTGGGATTACGGTCCCTTCGGATGGGATGGTCGGATATCAGAGATGAATGCCGACAAGCCCGGTTTCGGTTTCGGATCCGGATGACGAAGACCCCGGTTTCGGTACCGGATGACGAACGTACCCGGAGAGCGATCCGGATGCAGGGACATATCCGTGAATATGTTCGCTATGGGCCCCTGAGGCTACAGTTGTAAATAGCCCAAAGTCATATAAGTATAAATATGACTTAGGGCAAACTGTTTTGTGTCTACTACTCATTTTTCTGATTTTCCACTCAAGAGGAGTGAAGATAGAGTAGCCGTGAGAGAGAGAGAGAGAGATAGAGCGCGAGAGAGAAAGAGGTAGACGCCTCTGTGTATTTCCGCCGCCTGTGGCGAGGACAGCGAGCTCAAGGTCGTCGCCTTGGAGCTCGTCATTGTATACTTCCTCTGTATAGTGTTGTTTGGAGTCTTGTACTCCCGTGGTTTTTTTCCCGTTTAGGGTTTTCCACGTTAATTCCTGTGTATCGTGTCTTTCTCTGTATTTCCTATTTTCTGCTGCATTGATCCGCGATTACTCGGTTGTGGCTGAAGGAAGAAGGTGAATCGAAGCATCGATTCCCAACAAACTGGTATCAGAGCGACTGTTGCAGAAAATGGAAGGCGGCGGCAGCGGGCAGCCGATGATGATGGTGCTGAATGCACAGAATTACGCCGACTGGAAGATCAAGATGGAGGATCTTCTGATTGTTCGGGACCTGTACGAACCGATTGACAGGTCGGAAATACCGAAAGGGGTACTTGAGTCGGAGTGGAAGCTCCTGAACCGGAAAGCCGTAGCGACGATCCGACAATATGTCGACGTAAGCGTCCTACAACATGTGGCGAACGACACCAACGCATACGAGATGTGGAAGAAGCTGTCGGGCCTCTATGAGAGGAAGAATGCGTTGAACCGAACCTCCTTGATGAGGAAGATAGTGAATCTCAAGTACCGGGACGGCGAGAGTATGGTGGAACACGTAAGCACGTTCATGGGATTCGTGAATCAGCTTGCGGCGATCAAGTTCCCGTTGGAGGATGCAATGCAAGCCATCATCCTGATGTGTACATTGCCGGAAAGCTGGGAGAACTTGGTGGTGACTCTCAGCACCTCGTGCACCGAAGATAACTTGTCCTTACAAACTGTAAAGACAAGTATTCTGAATGAAGAAGCGCGTCGGAGAGATAAGGAACCGGCCTCCGACCCGAAGATGCTGTTTACCGAATCGGATCGGGGAAGACAATGGAACCGGAGTCCGCAAAGACGGGAGAAGTCGGGGACCCGGTCGCAGTCAAGAGGAAGGCCCACATGCTTCCACTGTGGGAAGCCGGGGCACTTCCGAAAGAATTGTCGGCATTACCGAAAAGACAACGGAGCCGACGACACCGACTCGAAGAAGTCACCGGAGAGAAACGGTGCATACCGGGGAGCCACGGACCGGAGAGGTTCGGATCGGCGAGGGCAGGACCGGAAAGGAACAACGGCACTCGCGGCAAGTGAGGAAGAAATCATGCTCATCACCGAAGAAGGTGAGCTAAACGTTGCCGGCGATGAGACGACCTGGGTGGTCGATTCCGGAGCATCGTTCCACCTGACCCCGGAGAGAAGATACTTCTCATCCTACACATCCGGTGAGCATGGCTGTGTTCGGATGGGAAATGAAGGTACGTGCCGGATTGCCGGCATAGGAGACGTGTGGTTGACAACCCCGACCGGATGCAAAATGCTGCTGAAAGATGTCCGACACGTTCCGGAGGTTCGATTGAACCTGATTTCGGCCGGGAGGCTAGACGATGAAGGCTACACAGGTAGCATCCGGAACGGCGTAATGAAGTTCAGCAAGGGGAGCCTGATAGTGGCTCGGGCCCGGAAAGTCAACACACTGTACCTGATGAATGCCCGGTTATGTCCGAAAGAGCTGAATGTGGCAGCCGACACTGCCGGTGAGCTGTGGCACAAGAGACTGTGCCACATGAGTGAGAAGGGGATGAAGAGGCTTGCAGAAGACAACCTCATCCCAGTGAAGCATGTGCACCTGGAGAAGTGCACCGATTGCCTGGCCGGTAAGCAGAACCGAACCTCTTTCCACTCAAGGCCACCGACGAGACGTAGCGCACCATTGGAGTTGGTGCACACTGACGTGTGTCAGGTAGAGACGAAGTCACATGGCGGAGCCCAGTACTTCGTAACATTCATCGATGATCATAGCCGAAAACTGTGGACGGCACCGATGAAGACAAAGGACCAAGTGTTGTGCGTCTTCAAAGAACTCCACGCGAGAGTGGAAAGGGAATCCGGCAAGAAGCTGAAAGCGATACGAGCGGATAACGGAGGGGAATACCGGGGGCAGTTCCAGGAGTACTGTCGCTCGAAGGGAATCCGACTCGAGTTTACTGTGCCGAAGACGCCGGAACTGAACGGGCTGGCCGAGAGGATGAACCGGACCATAATGGAGAGGGTCCGGAGTATGCTGGTGCATGCGAAATTACCCAAGGGATTTTGGGCTGAGGCAATGTCGACGGCGACATATGTGATAAACAGATCACCCTCAGTACCTTTGGACGGAGACACGCCGCAGAGAGTGTGGACCGGTAGGGAAGTATCCTACCGGCATCTGAAGGTGTTCGGGTGTCTCGCATACGTGCATGTGGCAAAGGACCGGAGAGGAAAGCTAGATCCAAAGACCCGGCCATGCATATTCCTCGGTTACGGCGACGACGAGTTCGGCTACCGAGTATGGGACCCGGTCGACAAGAAGATATTCAGGAGTCGAGACATCATCTTCATGGAGGACAAGACACTCGCCGACTGGGAGTCGGAGAAGAAGGTGAAGAGCTCCAAGTCGACCGGTGAGGATCAACTCTACGAGGAGCAGTCCTGACCGGCAAGGGACCGGTTAGCACTCGAGGATCCGGCCGAAGACGGTGAAGAAACAGAACCGGCCGAAGAAGATGAAATCGATACCGGAACCGGCCCCGATCCCGAAATGGATTCGGATGAAGAAGAATCGGAAGAACCGGTTACCGAAGCTCCGGAACGGAGATATCCTCTAAGAGAGAGAAGGGCCCCCCGGAGATTTCCGGAACCAGAGCACGTGCTGCGAACCGACGAGGGGGAGCCGGAGAGCTTTGAAGAAGCAAAGCACGACACCCAGAGCCGCAGGTGGTTGAGTGCCATGCAGGACGAGATGGATTCCCTGCATGAGAACCACACATATGAACTTGTGGAGTTGCCGAAAGGAAAGCGGGCACTTCGAAACAAGTGGGTGTTCAAGCTGAAACCGGGAGATGCCGGAAACCCCCCGAGATACAAAGCCAGGATCGTGGTGAAGGGGTTTCAGCAAAAGAAGGGCGTCGACTTCGACGAGATATTTGCCCCGGTAGTGAAGATGACCTCCATCCGGACGGTGCTGAGCATAGCGGCAAGCATGGACCTCGAGGTAGAACAGATGGACGTGAAGACGGCATTCCTTCACGGTGACCTCGAAGAAGAAATCTACATGCAGCAACCGGAAGGATTCGAGAAGCAAGGGAAGGAGCACCTGGTATGCCGGTTGAAGAAGAGCCTTTACGGACTGAAGCAGGCTCCCCGGCAATGGTACCGGAAGTTCGACTCCTTCATGACCGACGAAGGGTACCTCAAAACGCAGTCCGACCACTGCGTGTTTGTGAAGAAGTTCGAAGGAGGAGACTTTCTAATACTCCTCCTGTACGTGGACGACATGTTGATCGTCGGACGGGACCAGGTCAAGATACGGATGCTGAAGAAGGCTCTTCACCGAACCTTCTCAATGAAGGACCTGGGTCCGGCGAGGCAAATACTAGGGATGCACATCATTCGGGACCGGAAGAAGAAGCAGTTGTGGCTGTCACAGGAGAAGTACGTGACAAAGGTGCTTCAACGGTTCAACATGTCGGAAGCAAGACCGGTCGGATCGACCCTCCCGGCAAACTGCAAGCTGTCCAGCAAGCAAAGTCCCAAGACAAAGGCTGAAAAGGAGGATATGATGAAAGTGCCGTATGCCTCAGCCGTCGGGAGCTTGATGTACGCCATGGTGTGTACGAGACCGGACATAGGATATGCAGTCGGAGTGGTGAGCCGGTACATGAGCAATCCCGGCAAAGAGCACTGGAACGCGGTCAAGTGGATACTCCGATACCTGAAGGGCACGGCAGACTTGTGCCTCCGATTCGGCTCCGGTAAACCCGAACTCGACGGTTTCACCGATTCGGATATGTCGGCTGATGCAGATACCAGCCGGTCCACATCAGGGTATGTGATGACGTATGCAGGGGGAGCTGTTTCGTGGCAGTCGAGGCTGCAGAAGACGGTTGCGTTGTCAACCACGGAGGCGGAGTACATGGCAGCTGTTGAAGCCGGCAAGGAAATAATATGGATGAAGGACTTCATCAGAGAGCTCGGTACCCGGCAGGAGGAGTACCGACTCTACTGCGACAGTCAGAGTGCAATCCACCTTGCGAAGAACGCGACCTATCACTCCCGGACGAAGCACATCCAGCGAAGATATCACTGGATCCGGGAAAGGATAGAAGACAAGGAGTTCGTGCTGACAAAGATCCACACGGACGAGAACGGGTCGGATATGCTGACCAAGGTCCTCACACCCGACAAGCTGGAAGCATGCCGGAAGAGGATCGGATTGGAGAGACATCCCATGCCGAAGTGAAGGGGGAGTTTGTTGGGATTACGGTCCCTTCGGATGGGATGGTCGGATATCAGAGATGAATGCCGACAAGCCCGGTTTCGGTTTCGGATCCGGATGACGAAGACCCCGGTTTCGGTACCGGATGACGAACGTACCCGGAGAGCGATCCGGATGCAGGGACATATCCGTGAATATGTTCGCTATGGGCCCCTGAGGCTACAGTTGTAAATAGCCCAAAGTCATATAAGTATAAATATGACTTAGGGCAAACTGTTTTGTGTCTACTACTCATTTTTCTGATTTTCCACTCAAGAGGAGTGAAGATAGAGTAGCCGTGAGAGAGAGAGAGAGAGATAGAGCGCGAGAGAGAAAGAGGTAGACGCCTCTGTGTATTTCCGCCGCCTGTGGCGAGGACAGCGAGCTCAAGGTCGTCGCCTTGGAGCTCGTCATTGTATACTTCCTCTGTATAGTGTTGTTTGGAGTCTTGTACTCCCGTGGTTTTTTTCCCGTTTAGGGTTTTCCACGTTAATTCCTGTGTATCGTGTCTTTCTCTGTATTTCCTATTTTCTGCTGCATTGATCCGCGATTACTCGGTTGTGGCTGAAGGAAGAAGGTGAATCGAAGCATCGATTCCCAACAATTCGTTCTGCAATCCCGTTTTGCTCCGGACTGTGTGGTGCCGTAAGTTCACGTCGGATGCCGCGTTGTCGGCAGAATTTGACGAATTCTTCGGATTTGAACTCTCCCCCATTGTCTGTCCGAAGGCATTTCAGCTTTCGGTCGGTTTGATTTTCTACCATAGCGAGCCAATCGGTGAAGATCGAGAAGACCCGATCTTTGGTGCGAATTGGATAAGCCCACACCTTTCGAGTCGAATCGTCAATAAAACTGACGAAGTAAGAGGCACCGCCTAGAGACTGATGCGGCATTGGGCCACAGACGTCCGAATGGACCAAATCAAGAGGTCTCGTTTCTCTTGGTGCTGATGTCGGGTGTGATGCGGCTACTTGTTTGCCATACTGGCAATGCTCGCAGAATTGATGGTCCGAGAAGGAGAGTTTGGGGATGTATCCGGCTCTAGATAGGTGTGTGATGCCGGCCTTGCTGAGGTGTCCTAATCTTCGGTGCCATAGTGATGACACAGGAATATCCACCAAAAACAGGTTACCCTCTCTGAGCGTAACATGTAACGGATACAGGGAGTGTATCTTGGGTCCTCTAGCAAGCAGGAGGTTCCCCCTGTGGAGTGTCCACCCTCCCGAAGAAAAACCGGCACGAATGCCGTCTTCATCTAGTTGTCCGAC
Organism: Azolla caroliniana; assembly: GCF_043228905.1. NCBI lineage: Eukaryota > Viridiplantae > Streptophyta > Polypodiopsida > Salviniales > Salviniaceae > Azolla > Azolla caroliniana. The sequence goes on along the minus strand of NW_028230441.1, from coordinate 7,628,288 downwards.
TGAGATCAATGGTCTTGAGAGCTCGGGTACATGTCGGACATTGTGGAGTACAAGTGTAGAGCCACCTGCAAGGTTGAGCTCTACTGTGCCGATTCCAATGATGTCACAGTGTTGCGAGTTGCCGACCCGAACTGAGTCGGAGTGACGGATCGTATATTGCCGAAATTGGGATCGATGAGGAGTCACGTGAAATGACGCACCCGAATCTAAGAGCCATGTGCTTGATTCTTCAGTCGTGAGCAGAACTTCTGATCCGACTGGATTTTCGATTGATAGTATATTCGGGTCGTCCGGTAGTACATCAGCTGAGAAGCTGACATAATTGATCTCCTCATGCCGGCCACTCTTCTTGTTGTTCTTGTTCTTGAGTGCGCGGCAGTCGGCTTTGATGTGTCCGGGTTTCTTGCAATAATTGCAGATTCGGTTATCCCGTGACTGGCTCCGTCTTCGCTGATTGTTCGGCGGCCGTGAGGAATCTCTTCCTCGTATGTTCGATCGGTCTGTCGAACCTTGTACTACGTAAGCGTCGTCTGTTGAGTCTTTGGCGAAGGACTTTCTCCGAGCTGCTTCGGTCAGGATTGCGCTCGTGACTTCGGAGTATTTAACAGCCGTGGTTGACGCGTTGCACACGGTTGTGACGAAAGTTTCCCATGATGAGAGAAGGCTACTCATGAGTATCATTGCTCTGAGTTCATCCTCGATTGCCGTCCCCTGTGACGAGATTTGGGAGCTTATGCTTTCGTACTCATTGAGGTGTGCTTGAACCGAATCGGATTCTTTCATCCGCAAGTTGTAGAGTCGCCGGATCAGAAACATCTTTGTTGCGGCGACCTTCTTTTCGTAAGTGTCCGACAGTGTTTTCCACAGTTCAAATGCTGTCGTACACGATTGCACCGTAAAGTATACCGATTCCGATAGGTGCATCCGAATCGTGGCGCGGACGATTCTGTCCAGCTTCTGCCACTCAATTGGTTTGTATCCTTCTGGAGGTTCTTCATTTTCGATGGGATCGATTTGCCCCTTGACTATGAGATAGTCCTGCATTTGCTCCTTCCAGAAGTTAAAGTTCGATCCATCGAACTTTCGTAGACTCATTTCTGACGAGCCGGATGTTGATGCCATCAAGTTGGGTTTCGGTTGACGAAGCTCGGTTCGGAGTTGACTGCGAGCCTTGTTGGAGTGCAGCCGGTTGGCTCACCCGATGTCGTTCTAGTCGGATTTGAACCCGAGTCGGTTCGGCTTCGGAACTTGCTCGAATTGACTCCGGTAACTTGAGGGACAGAACCGACTGGTCTTCCCGAATGTCGCCGAGTCGGAGTGAGCCCGGTTCGATTCGGATATATATGCCGAATACCGATTATTGAAACCGATTATCGGGACTGATTCGGCTTCGATTGACTGCAGCGATGAGAGAGACAGATCCGACTGATCCTCCCGAATGTCGATCAGCCAGATGAAGCACGAATTTGGGTTGTTGTCAGAGTTGCACAAGGGGATTTCACCTCGAGCGGTTACGATCACAGGGAACAGAGTACAACCTGTTGGCTTACTCCAAGCAAGGGGATCTAACGCGATGAGGTGCAAACCTCGTTTTTGTTCTTCTTCTCTCTTTCTTCGAATGACGCGAATACTGTGCAGGCTGTGTTGAGGTGAAGAACCGAATGCTGTGCAGGCGGTGATGACGGCCGAACCTCGCTCTGATACCAGATGTTGATGCAAAGTCGTCAGTGCGGAAGATCGAGAAGCATTCGATCCCTGTTTCTTCCCTGTGTATGATAGAATGTAGGTCGTTGCACAGAGAGAGAGAGAGAGAGAGAGAGAGAGAGACACAAAAGACTCTTTCTTTCACAAAACAACAATACAACAGCCAACCTTACAAAAAGGTTACAAGGTCACTATATATAGTGACTGACTTAGGGCAATTACCCTTTATGCTAATTACATAAATGGCCAAAACAGGATAGTGTGAATACGTCCATTATACACATGTATTCGACACCTTATACTAGAGAGGAGGAGAAAGAATTTCAACAAAGATTACATCTACAAAATATTGCCAACAATGCACCAGATGCTTTTGTTAACACTTTCAATATGAAGGTCTCTAACATTAATCCTGCTATGAATGTGCCAACTCGAATTTCGGTACTGAATCCACGGGCGAAAATGAGCTCAAGATGTTCTTTTTTGTTTTCAAACAAAGAAAAAAATATTTCGATTGGCGAATCACCGACACATGTCGTAGAATCTCAAAGGAAGCGTGGACGACCTATTGGAGCAAAAGATAAACAATTAAGAAAGTGAAAACCAACAACTGAGGCTAAAATTGAAGTTCCTATAGTATCAAATAAGACAATTAGTGAAGAGTCTCTGATTGCTAATTATGCTAATTCTAAGTTAATAACATGACAAGAGGTTAATGATATCTTCATTTTCTATGTCGCAACAGCTTTCATGAATGAATTAGATCCTCAAACTATTCAAGAAGCAAAAGCATCTCTTTTTTTGGGATAAGTGGAAAGAAGCTATTCTAGTTGAGCTAAATAGTCTTCTCAAACGAGGAGTTTTTGGTAAAATTCAAGAGACCCCTATTTGCCTATTGGTCATACACTTATTGGCTATCATTGGGTTTTTGTGCGGAAGCGTAATGATAAAGGAAGTTATTCGTTATAAGGCAAGGTTTGTTGCTCAAGGTTTCATGCAACGATTTGGTATTTGATTATACTGATACATATTCTCCGGTTATGGATGCAACGAGTTTCTACTGATTCATTTTACTGTTCAACGAAGTCTTCATACGCGTCTCATGGATGTGGTTACAACTTATCTTTATGGTGATTTGGATAAAGATATAGCATGAAGAACTTTGCAAATCTATGGAGCTTGGAAAATTTCACAATCCATCGATCAAGTTATGTAAGTCACTTTATGGACTTAAAGAAGCCAATTGTATGTGGTATCAACATCTCTCTCAATATCTTCTTTCTCATGGATTTAAGAATGATGATATTTGTCCTTGCATATTTATCAAGCATCATCTCAGAGAATTTGTCATCGTCGCTATTTATGTTGATGATTTCAATATGATTGGAACATCCAATGCTATTGAATATGTTGTTGCTCTGCTTAGCCACCAATTTGAAATGAAAGACCTCGGTTTAACTACATTCTACTTGGGTCTTCAGATCAAGCACCTATCGAATGGAATTCTTCTTCATTAGAGCTCTTATATCCATGGAATATTAAAACGGTTTTCTATAGATCAACCTCATTCTATTAGAACTTCTATGGTAGTGCGCTCTCTGGATCCTTCTCGTGACCCATTTCGGCCAAGATCTTCTAATGACTCAGCATTGGGACCACTGTATCCTTACATGGCCAATGTTGGTGCACTTATGTACTTAGCTAATTGTACGCGTCCAAACATTTTGTTCGTTGTCAATTTGTTGGCTCGGTATAGTCACGATCCTATCAGGCTACACTTGACTGGAATTAAGCAAATATTCCGATATTTACCAGGCACTGAAGATATGCGTCTTTTCTTTACCAGTGGTTCTATGCACGGTCAATTGACAGGTTAGTCTTAACGATGGGTTCTTATCTGACCCTCATGTTGGCAGATCACAAACAGGTTATGTTTTCCTTATTGTTGGCACAACGATCTCTTGGTGATAGACAAAGCAAACATTGGCTGCAACATCTTCAAAACATGTTGAGATTTTGGCATTACATGAAAAACCGAGAATGCCTATGGTTACAACGCTTAATCGGGCATATTGAAAGTTCTTGCAGTTTTATCAGCCCCTCATTACCGATTGTTATCCATGAAGATAAGTATGCTTGCATTAGTCAACTCAAGAAGGGCTTCATTAAAGATGATCGAATCAAACATATTTCTCCCAAGTTTTTCTTTACTCGTGAGCTCAATGATAATTATATCAATATTCAACCTATTACATCAAGGAAGAACTTGGCAGATAGTTTTACCAAAAGCTTACTTGCATCAAAACATTGGCAAAACATTCCTTCTCTTGCACTCAGAAGATTATCAGAGTTGATGAGCTAAAACAATGATGATGAGATGAGGGGGAGTTGTTAGAGACATAGACTAAGGTAAGCATGAGATAAGGATAGAAAATAGATAAATAGATAGAAAGGAGAGAGAGAAAGAAGGGTGCCGATCCACCCGACCACCTCCGAGCGAAGGGATCAAGACGAACTCAAGCCTTGATCGGCGTCCCATACCACCGCCGTGGCGTCGAGTCGTACTTGGTGCTGGTGCGCTCGCTACAAGAGTTGACCCACCACAAGACAGAGTCTCGACGTAGTCAACAAGATGATCAAATGAGGGTAGCTAGGCCTCTTATTTATAACGATACCCAAGGCCCCCAGGCAAGTTCACACTTGGCCTAATGGGTTGTCTCAATCCTGAGGATTAAAAGTAATCCTCCCCTTCTTTACACTCTCGTTTAACCCTCACACTTATCCACATGTATAGAATACTATGGTAAATTCTCACCACGGGATCTTTGATGGTCATGCCCGTAATAGGAGTGTTATGAATTCATGCATGTAATGAGTCATGTCATATCTATCTGAGTCTTAAGCTTTAGTTAACAAGACTTCATGATGTAAATAGTATGCATGCATCCCATCATCTGGTGGGTCATAAATTCATGTATCTGAATCATTTTGGGAATATATATATATAAGAGCATAGCCTATGAGTTCTATATAGAGATTATATTGATATGTGACTAGTGATCTGGGTTAATATCTAATTGCTCTTTGATCTTGCTTAATAGTCTATTCTATAACAACAAATTTGTTCAATATGAGATAGTGTACAATGACATTTTTTGGGACACAATCAAAGGGTGATGATACAATGTAAATGTAACATGTTCACCAAAGTCATATGTCTAAACACTTTGAAAAAATACTATTCTTAATACGTTGCACAAGTTGACATTTTCTGTGAGGCAAGTTGATGTAGATAAATACAATGTAAACAAAATGTATTTGAGAGGGTAAAAGGATGAGAATGTAAATGTGAATGTAAATAAAATGTGATTGAGAGAAAAAAAGGGGGAGAGTGACCAATGCATTGTACCAAATAAAGAAAAGAAAAGATTGTTCAAAATTTGCCTTCCTCCATGGACATGCCTACATTAGTGGAAGACGATAGATCATATTATAATCTTACCTTAGGCCTGGATTTGAAACCCATCTATTTCACTAGGGGGACCTCTAATATGTAAGGGTTGAATATATGCTCTTGTGTCCTCTAATGTTCATCTCTCTCTCTCAAATGCTTTCAAGTGATGCTATAAAAGATGTAGTTATTGAGGAAAGATTAATGGAGTAGACCTTTCAAGTGATGCCATGAAATATATAGTTATTGTGGGAAGATTAATGAAACCAGTGAGGAAGAAGTGGAAGATGTTAAAAGAACAAAATTGGGATGTCACATTGCAAACATCAATCTTGAATGTTGGGTTCTATACAAAGCAAGAAGGCTTGTTGATCTTATTCAACCTTACCTCATTACTAACATGAGTATTAACTCTCGTAGAGCCCTAACACTCCTTTGCATTGGATCACACAACTTGGGTATTAAAGTTGCATTATGGCATAAAAATCAACCAAATATAAAGGCAAGTAAGGTATGCAAGGAAGGGCTCATGGAGAACGAGTATTACTTGTTTTATACATGCTTTGCATATAGTGCAGTTTGTGAAAGCTATGATGATAAACTAAGAGGGGGTGATGACTTGAGTGTCACACTAAAGTGAACACCGAGAAGGTTGAGCTCATATTTGTATGCCTTATTCACACATCAAGACTTGGTGCTTCAAGTATGAATATCTTTCTTAGGAAGGAGTCACACATCAAGAAAAATTTTGTACTTAGGTCCCATGGGTCAATGATGGCCTCTCCACGGATGCTAAAAATAGCTATCTATGTATGTCACCCTTTGTTGTTTCTCTTACCAAAGAGATAAATAGATATATCTTATTATCGTCTTTGCCCGTCAAATATTACATTTCACATATTAATACATGTGAAAGTGAGTAGTGACTCTCAATGTTCAAGAACTTTATGGATGAATGTTGCAATCGATAGATTGTGATAGAAATTTGTGCAAGGATAGGGATAGTGTTGGAGACGGTCATTAGTGAAGATAAACTAAAACAACGCTATGGTATGAAGAACATCATGAGTGATAGACATAAACAAGATGACCAAAGTGAAATAGAGACAACTTAGCAAGATAAACAAGAACAAGAACAAGAGAGAGAGAGAGAGAGAGAGAGAGAGAGAGAGAGAGAGAGAGAGAGAGAGAGAGGCACACAAAACAGAAAGAATGACAACATCTGCGTCATCTCTACAAACTAGTCACAAATTCAGTTATATACTCACTGAACTAGGGCAACTGCCCTTTAAGCTAAGATGTGAATACGACCATTATAAGGCAGATAATGGGTGTGTATGTAGAAAAATAAGATGCAGAAGTTTACAATTAACAAGATAGTCATTGAGCACTCTTTTTACATGTCCTCAAAAGGACAAACAGAAGTACTGAGAGGTACTTCAATGCTCACAACTGAGCTATTGACACTTCTAAAATATTCCCATTACTATGAATGTTGGCCGGAGTATGATCCAAGGAGCAAGTGGGAAAGGGGCGAGCCGAAATAAGTAGATAATTATTTAATTAGAAATATGATTCGAAACGGACGGATCCGGAATAGTTGTACCAATCCGGATCCAAACCAATTCATAGCCGGTTGCCATATATGGCACCGTTTTGTATTTAGACAGGAGGCCTATAAAAGAATCCGACGCAATGTAAAGAACTACGGAAGTAATATAAGTTTTGGAATTAATTAAGTAACGTGTCTGCGCTTAAATCATAAATCTTACGCGTGTTAAACAATCGGAGCATCCTAACCCTAACCACACCTATGGTGAAGTGATCCGGAAGGACACCTTGTGTTTGTGGCTAGTTCGACCTAGAAAGAACAATGAACGGGAATATAGGCCCTAACGCCTCATCGACTTGTTCCTCAGTCGACCAATTGTCAACTTCTTTAGCCGACTCTCATTAGTCGACTCGGTTGTCGGCTTCCTAAACCGATCGACCTACCGGCCTTAAGCCATTCGACTCATGTTGAGCTTGTCTCTCAACACTCCCCCTCAAGCTCAAAAATGAGGTTCTTCATCAACTCCATCTGATCCATGACTCCAGCATCTCCTAGTTGCTTGCCTTCTTGTTCGTGCTCCATGACCCGTTTGGTCCCGTGTTCCTCGACCTACTTGGTCGACTTGTTTGCTCATGAGGTCCTCGTTGGCCTTCTTCTTGCCTCTGCAACTTCGATGCCTCACGATCTATCGGCTCTCTTGCCTTGGCATTGTCTTCGGTTCCCTTCTCGTTTGCTTGGACTTTACATGATTCGGCTTGTTCGAATCACTCTTCTCATTTGAATCGGTTGTCTCTGATTTGTCTTCTATCCAGCCTATGACTCTCTCAGCCCAAGTCTTCTCGACTTTATTCTCCCAAGAGACCACCGCACTCCCCAAGGAGAAAGCATATCTTGATGTCGATCGACAATCACTCGCGCTTCCGGCCCAATTGGCGTCTGTGTAGTTGACTAGTTGTTCAACTACACCTGCCCGATATAGCTGTTGAGAATCGACCGGCCACAACTGGTTAGTGCGTATTCATATGCGGGTGCAAAGATCGAGAATGACAGTACATAGACAAATCGATAACAAAAATACAGAGACACAGGTGTTTTTACGTGGAAAACCCGAAAGGGAAAAACCACGGGGATCCACAAACCCCAAGAAACAAATCACTATATATAAAGAGCAATATAGGGAGACTTGGAAACAACGACCTCGAGCTCATCTTCGTCTAACAGATAGTAGCTGAGTTACCACTCTCTCTCTCCCTCTTACTCTCTTAGTTACAATGGCAGCAACCAATAGTAACTATACAACAATGATCATCATCATATAATGATTGCCTAGTTGTATTTATACTAATACAACATTCAACGCTATTTACGAATATACCCCACAAGGGCACCATTAACTCTATTTACAGATATAGCCCCGAATTTGCTTCAACCGATTCAGCTATTAGCCAAATTGATTCAGATTCAGTTTTTGGCCACGACCGAATTGAACAATCGGTTTGACTTGTCGACCTTGGTCGAGTTGCTATCAACTGATTCGGTTCTCCCTTTTCTTCGACTCATGCTCCTCTTCCCATCTAGAGGGACTCATTTCCCAACAATAGAAACCCTCTATCCTTTGTGCTGCTCACATATCGTAAGATTCAATGTGCACACTAAAGGTGGTTGGACGTCGGTTGTGACATAAATTGACTGATCAAACCGATCAAATAGCTAAGGTTCAGTCGGGTGATGGTCAAGTATATAGAAGGCTTTAGACAATCTGTCGGAATTGCGTCACGTCACAAGTCATCCTCGACCCGAGGCAAAGCTTGATGTTCTTGTCAAGAGGATTCGAGATGGATTTACAATTCGCCATGCTGAATTTCAAGAGCATATTCAACACATAATGGCGTTGGTTGGTCAATATGCCTTCGGGAGTTCTGATCACTTAGATCCCAAGGAGTTAATGAAGGTCTCCCAAATCCTTCATCTCGAATGATGTCGTTAGCTGAGACTTGACTCGGCCGATTTCCTCCAGGTTGGCGTTGGTGATGACTAAATCATTGACATATAGTAGAATGCTAATGGGTGCGGTCTAACTCTACCGAATGAAAAAGGAAGAGTCTGATTTCAATGGCTTAAACCCCATTCGATGCAATCTTTGCGTTCTAGGATCGGAGTCACTTTAAGTTTCGCTACTTCAGCAACATCAGTTTTCTTTCTTCCTTATCTTTTTGTTTTTCGGCTTCAATCTCTTTCGCCCATTTTTCTATTTTAACTAATCGGTTAAGGACATCTTAAAATTCCTCCTTACTTATAATTTCTTCGTGTGTTTCCTTATGGTTTCGTCTAGAAGTATGTTGTAATTCGACGCCTTGCGCGCTACGTACGAGTGTAGAAGCACATGTATGCTCTCTCGTTTACTCAACCGATGACGTTGTCAGAAGCGTAGGGTGATAGTGGCGACCGACAACGACGACAGTGGTAACGACTACACACGACAACAACGGCAACGACAATGACCAAGAACCAACGACGGTAGACGAAGACTACGACGATGGTGGTAGACGGCCAACGGCGGCAACAACAGCAATAGACAATGGTTGGAGACGACGGGAACGACAGAGAGAGCTGTTACACGCAATGGCAAAGGGGAGAGAGAGAGAGAGAGAGAGAGAGAAACACACACACACACACACACACACACACACACATAGAGGGAGAGAGTGAGATACAGAGCAACACTCTGTTGTAACTGCCGGTTGGCGAAGATACAGAGCTCGAGGTTGTTGCCTCCGAGGCTCTAATTGTGTTAGGAATAGTACTGAACAGAGAGAGGATTAGTACTAAACAAAGAGAGAATTAGTACTAGAGAAGGGAAGTACTATTAGTACTAAGAGGATGGGACTGCGTAAGACTCCCGACAGAGGACGAGAGAGAGAGAGTGATGATGATAACAGATTATATATTATAAGAAGAGTAAGTACAAAAGGGCTATGAGGCTAAAGCCTGGCGTTGAACTAATTTGGTTCAACATAATGCCTAGTGCCCTCTTTTATAGTGTTCTCAGGAGTAATCCCGAAGCTTCTAGAATGTTCCAGAGAAATCTAGAATATACATTAATTTCCTATAATAAAATGTAAATGAAAATAATATCTTATGTATTACAATAGATGATATAATGGTCAAGAGCTCGACCCATATAACCTAAGGTCATGGGTTCGAGTCTTGCCATATCATGACACTATCCACCCTTACGACGAGTGTCACGAGTCGTTTTGGATGGAGGACCCGGTTTGTGTGGATATTGACGATGGAAGTCTTCAAGAAGCGCACACGCATTGGTCACATTCTCGATCGGTTCCCAAGTACATTCGTTGGGACTATAGCCTAGCCAATTGACTAGATAGTAGAGCTTGTTGCGAACAATCTTGGAATCAAGGATGGCGGAAACCTCGTACTTTGGTCCATCTTCAAGCTCGATCGGGGGTGGAGGTTGTATAATACGTCCTGGGATGGTGCTCTTGTGATAGGGTTCAAGGAGAGAACTATGAAACACCGGATGTATCCGAAGTCGAGGAGGTAGATCGAGACGAAAAGCGACATCATTAATTTTTCCGATAATACGGAAAGGACCTAATCGCTGATAATCCAACTTCTCACATGGGTGAGTAGTCTTGATGTGTCATCGTAGCAGCCACACCCGATCTCCAATGTTAAAACTAGATGGAAGTAGATGACGATCCGCGTAGACCTTATGTGTTTGTTGAGCTTGCTGGAGATGAGTAGATAAATCTACCTATATCTTGCGTAACTGCTCCAAACGATCCTCCGCGCAAGGATTTGTGGACACCTCTGGGGTTTCAACTACACTCCACCGAGGATGACATCCCGTATAAGCATAAAATGGCATAACTTTAGTCGATGCGTGGATAGAGTTATTATAGGCAAATTCGGCGAAGTGGAGAATATCTGCCCAATTATCCTGATGATAGCTGAGAAAGCATCGCAGATACTGCTCCAGCGTTTGATTTGTTCGTTCGGCTTGGCCGTCGGTTTGTGGGTGGTAGCTGGAGGAGAGGTTACAAGTGACCTTGAGCATTTTAAAAAGGTGCTTCCAAAATTTTGACACGAACTGGGGTCCACGGTCGCTGATGATACTATCGGGAAGTCCATGATGCCGACATACTTCCCGCATGACAATTTCGGTGGTGTCTTCACTGGAGATTTCCTTAGTACATGGCAAGAAATGAGCCATCTTCGTATATCGATCTACCAATGTTAGAATCGCATTGAACCCCTTAGAGTCTAGAAGATCTGTGATGAAGTCTAGAGCAATGGATTGCCACGACTTGCTTGGAATTGGTAATGGTTCTAATAAACCATATGAATGATGCCTTAGCATTTTCACTTTGCGGCATGTATCACAAGTCCGAACAAAATCTTCGACAAATTGTCACATACGGGGCCACCAGAATGATCGTTGTACTAAGTCTAATGTTTTAGTACTACCAAAATGCCCAACTGTATATGTGTCATGACAGTTTTGTACTACTCGAAGGCGGCAAGAACCATTAGGAACATACAAAAGTTCTTTAAAGAAGAGTAATCCATCATGGTATTTGAATTGCCGATAGTCCGTACCTGGTGGTTGCGACTGTGAACACGACGCTCGAGGGGGATCAATTTGTGCTAGTATAGCTTGGGCGAAAGCATCTATCTTCAGGTCCGCACGTATGATATTGATAACGTGGGAATCTAGGGGCATGCCAAAAACCTGCGTTGCTTGTAGTCGTGTCGGTCCCAAGATTACTTGATTTTGGTTATCGAAAGTTGGCTCGCCGGGACGCGGTGTTAGATACGAACGTCGTGATAATGCATCTGCCTTCCCTTGGTGCTTCCCTGGACGATATGTAATTTTGAAGTCGAAAGGCGTGAGAAAGTGGGCCCACCGAGCTTGACGTCGATTTAACACACGAGCATCCTGAAAATAGGCAAGGTTTTTATGGTCATTGAATACGGTGACTTGATGAGAGGATCCCTCTAAAAAATGCCTCCATTGCATAAACGAGTCCACTATTGCCAATAGCTCCTTATCATGAATTTTGTAGTTGATTTCGGCGGCGTCAAACTTGCATGAGTGAAAAACCACAGGATGTAGCTTCTCATCATTACCTCGTTGTGACAGAATGCTCCCCAATGCGAAATCCGATGCGTCAGCTTCGATAATGAATGGTTTTTCCGGATCGACATGAGCTAGAATTGGAGCCAATGTAAATGCCTTTTTAAGACTCTTGAAAGCCATATCTACTTCTTTAGACCAAATGAACGATTGTCCCTTCCTGGTAAGCTGTGTGAGAGGCAGAACGAGCTTTGAGTAATCTTGTATAAACTTCCGGTAAAAATTGGCAAAGCCTAAAAAGCATTACACATCCCGCACCGAGCGCGGAGTCTGCCATTCTACCACCATCTTGACCTTAGCTGGGTCCATGGAGATGCCTTTTGATGAAATGACGTAGCCGAGAAATTCCACCTGGTTGCACCCAAAACTACATTTTTCTAGCTTTGCCTAAAGACTATGTTCTCGAAGTCGTTTTAGTACTAACAGTACATGAGAATCATGCTCTTCTTCTGTCTTTGAATAAACCAGTAGATCATCCAAGTAGATGATCAGACACACATCCAAGAGATCTCGGAATATATCATTTGCCATGTGTTGGAAGATTGCTGGCGCATTAGTGAGGCCGAACGGCATGACCGTATACTCGAAGTGCCCATATATAGTGCGGAACGCGGTCTTCCATTCATCTCCTGGTCGGATCCGTATGAGGTTATAGGCCCCCCGTAAGTCGATCTTTGTGAAGAACCTGGCACCATTGATCCGTTCTAAAAGACTTGAGATAAGGGGAAGTGCATACCTATTGCGGATTGTAACTTTATTCAAGCCACGGTAATCTACCACCAGAAGAAGTGAGCCATCCTTTTTCTTGACGAAGAAAATGGGTGCGCCGACTGGAGATTTCGAATGTCGAATGAATCCATTCTCCAAATTCTCCTCTATATAGGCTCGAAGAACTTCTAGCTCGGTTGGTGAGAAATTGTAGATCGGTCCCCATGGTGTCTCTTTCCCCGGTTGTAAATCAATGGGGCAATCATATGGTCGATGGTGAGGAAGCGTATTGGCTTGTACTTTATCGAATACATCGGCATAATGATGATACTTCTTTGGAAGCTGAACGGTGGACTCCTCTGTAATGGTGTCGGAGGGTTTTAGTGATATTGCGAAGAGAAACATTTCTTCCTTGCGTCCTTCTTCCCGCAACTGATGTAGTGAAATGGTGGCAATCTTTTGAGTAGATCCTCGGGTTTGTCGACACTGGATTTCTTTTGTTCTCCAATCTATGTCTGGGTTATTTAACTCGAACCATGGTAATCCCAAAATGATGGGATGTTCTGGGATACTAATAATGTTAAATGATACTACACATGCTAAGTTATCTAGGACAATATTAACAGGTTTTGACTCTTCTATGATATTTCCGGAAGCAATGGGACGACCATCAATGACAACTATAGAGGCTGGACACGGGAGTTTTCTAAGGGATATCTAATGAGCTTGCGCAAAATTCCTATCCATAAAGCAAGAATTAGCTCCGGAGTCTAGAAGTGCTAAGACGTGTACTAGAGGGGTACTTTTAGTACTAACTGTTACTTGGGCTACAAACACATTGCTAACTTGCTTAGACGGAATGGAACCACTAATGGGCTGCACAGATCTAGGGTTGTCCAACCAAACGGCTCCTATTTTGGCTGGACTTAGTCGTTTAACTGTTCTTCTAACTGACTAAGGACATCAAATTTGTTAGCTAGATCTAGGCTATTAGTACTATTAGTACTATCAGATATCCCTACTGTAATAGGTTCGGGTTTAATACAATTAGAACTAGCGACTATTTGGTTTACCTGTCTTCTTGGCCTATGGGGACAATTTATTGCAATGTGTCCTGGTCCACCGCAGTAGAGACATAGTCGATTTGTTCGGCGTCGCTGCTTTTCTTCTTCGGATAATGGCCCTCGACGACGTGTAGTGTCAATCTCCATCGGAGTCGGAGTATTCACTGGAGGCACATTATAGTACTCCCTCGGTAAAGGTTTTGCTACCATTGAGGCGTAGGTGGGCTCTGATCTTGCCCTCGGCATCTGTAGCTGTCGTTCTGAACGTCGCTCAAAGAGGCGGTTGTCACATCTCACCGCGCGACTGATTGCTTCTGTTAAGGACTTTGGCTCTTCAGGGAAAGTCAAGAGTAAATCCTTGACATCGTTGCGTACACCATAACGAAATTGCTCCATCAACGCTTGATCATCCCAAGGGATGTCAGCGGCGAGTAGGCGGAAATCTGCAGAGTATGCGGAGGCTGGACGGTCTCCTTGGCGTAATCGTCGGATTTTGTTGATTGCGGTCCTTATGCTGTTAGTATCCCCAAAGCATGCTTTAAACTCACCTATAAACTCTTCAAAGTTGTTGAGTAATGGAGACTCCTTTTCCAACAGTGGAGCGAACCATGCCAACGTTGAGCCACTTAACAACGTCCGTACTAAACCCACTCGTGATGCATCGGTAGGATATTGGGAAGGATGCATTTTGTTGAGAATGTTTAAAAGTTATAACGGCTAGTTAGTTTCAACAGCTAGGTAGCCCAACGGCCAGATCTTGGCCTTTATAAAGAGGGACTTTCTCCTCATGTAAATAGGAGAGATCTCTGTATTTTTCTCCCTCCTACCAATGTATATTACTTAACAAATGTGCTTTCTCATATTTCTTTATGGTATCAGAGCATAGATCCGCCCCTCTGCAAAACCCTAGATCTATCCTCTACAGAACCCTAGATCTACCCTCTATAGAACCCTAGATCTACCCTTCTGCTGGTATGACAGTGATTGGAACAACATTGTGCTAGCATTCAAGAGAGGAAAGGGGGATTTTATTTTATTTTTCATTTGGGATGACATTGCTATGTGATTGAGAGGTGACTTGGGAAAAAAGTCAGAAGAGGAAAGCAGAGATAGGCCAACTTGACAAGATGGATGATGTGTTCTCAAAATTGAACGAAGATGAGGTGAAAACATTGGTGAAATACATGAAACAGGCTGAGATTGTAGCATCTGGAGGTGTGACAGGAATACAACCACCACCCCGACTTGAACTCCTCCCAGTTGAGTTCAAACTCGATGGACCAGCCACATACTTGAGCTGGTCGCGTCGGATTATAGGTGCCTTGGTAGGGAGAAGCCTTGACGGCTACATTACGGGAGAAGAGAAAGAGCCTCCTATCAAAACGAGCAATGAATGGAAAGCATGGAGAGCTACCCACATGTCATTGTACACCTGGCTTCTCAACTCCATGATTCCATCAATCGCCACAACAGTTGATGGAATTTTGTGTGAAGGAGATATGGGAGAAATTGCAAAAGACTTATGGAAGGAGGGGAAACAACATGAGAGTATTTCAAATTGAGCAGGAGATAGATGTTGTTTGCCAGGGAGATAGGATGATTCAGGAATATGCCATAGAGCTGGAGCACCTATGGGCAGAATACAATCATTTCTCGCCTGTGACAGTGTGCAATGATCCTTAGTGTAAGAGCAAGGCAATTTCTGCTCAAAGAAGAACTATGCAATTTTTGAAACATCTCAACCCGTCATTTGATCAAAGAAGGGAAGTTCTTCTAGCCAAGCTTGAAATTCCTACACTTGATGAGCCAATCACGACTATGATACAAGAGGAGAATAGAATGAAGCTGCTCTCTGACACTACCAGACTTCCAGGGGTGCGATCGGCACTAATGGTGTCCAATTCAAGCGGAAGTGAAAATCGAAAATGCTACAATTGTGGTGAAGCTGGTCATGGTCGAGGGGGCCGAAGAGGTGCAAGAGGAGGTTACCAAGCAAACTTGATGGTAGCAAAAGAAGAGGAAGGAACTAAGGTGGTGTTCACCGAAGAGGATCAAGCTCTCTTAGAAATACTTAGGAGGAAGCAAAGAGCCGCAGATGATACTTCATTCATGTCAAGAGGTAACACTGCCACCTATGCTTATTCGGCCACAAGTACTAACACAATTACTCTTGCCTCTGCACCAGAATGGATAATTGATTCTGGTGCATCTAGGCATATGACGGGTAATGCTAGTGAATTCTCCTCGTATACTCACTTAGCAATGCCAGAAAGCATTCAAATTGCTGACGGTACTACACAACCTGTAGTGGGTATATGTACAGTAAAATGTACCGACTCTGTGACATTGTCTAATGTGTTGCATGCTCCTTCTTTCCCAGTAAACTTATTATCTATAAGTTCTATCATACACCAACTAAAATGTGTTGTTTCTTTTGATATTCCTAAGGTGATATTCCAGGAGAAAGGGATAGGTCGGAGACTTGGGACTGGCACATGGCATAATGGACTATGGTATTTGGATGGTGAGGGCCGGATTCAGCATTAGCATCTATGGTAGAGGGAATAGATGTAAGGGGATCTAAAATGAGTTATGAGGACTTGTTAATACTTCACCACCAACGCATGGGACATGCTTCTTATGGCATTTTGAGTCGGATAAAACTAAACTTGTTTGTCATGCATGTGAATTTGGTAAGCTTACTAAAAGTTCATATGCTAGTTCAGGTCATAGGAGTTCCCATGCATTTGATGTAATACACTCCGATGTTTGGGGACCATGTCCCATAAGTTCTATTAATGGATATCGATATTTTGTCTCTTTCATTGACTGCTTCTCTCATGTGACATGGTTATATTTGATGAGAAAAAAGAATGAAGTATTTGCTTGTTTTAAAGATTTTCATAGAGCAGTTCAAACTCAATATAGTGCAGTAGTAAAAGTGTTGAGGTCTGATAATGGAACAGAGTATGCTAACATCACATTTAGGGCATACCTCTCAGATCAAGGAATACAACATCAAACTACATGCCCATATACACCAGAACAAAATGGAGTTACAAAGAGGAAGAATAGACATCTTCTAGAGGTAACGAGAAGCATGATGATTTCTATGAATGTCCCAAAGCAGTTGTGGGGACAGGTAGTTTTGACGGCTGCCACATTGATCAATAGAATGCCCTCTAGAGTATTGGAGTGGAAGTCTCCATGTGAGTTGTTGCAAGGCAATAACTCTAGAATCCTTCCTTTGAAGGTGTTTAGATGTGTGTGTTTTGTAAAGGACAATAGACCATCTGTAGGAAAACTTGATCCTAGAGCTGTGAAATGTGTATTTGTGGGATACTCTGCCACACAAAAAGGCTATGTTTATTGGAGTCCAGTAGAGATGAGATTATTTGTGAGCATGGATGTGCATTTTAGAGAGTCAAAGCCATATTATAAACAAGGGGTAACTTCACCCTTTGATGACTTAATTCAAACTGAAAATATAAGGGAAGGAGATAATTGTGAGAGGTTGCTAAAAATAGGATCAATTCCTTTGCTGATCCCTACATCAGCTGAGAAACAAATGAAAGTAGGAGGTACGGAAGAAGAAGGAAACGAAGACGAGGAGCCTATATGTGTTGGGACTCAAGCTGAGGGGGAGCTAAAGGTGTATACAAGGAAGAGGAGGCAAAAAGACAGAAATCTGAACACGTCTTCAGCACCACATGTGCCATCAAGTTCCATATCCCGACCTACCTCGACTTCTGAAATACCTATAGAACTCCCGAACCTAGAAATAACAGGTGATATGATTTCCTCTCCTTCTCCTATCAAGATTAGGACGACCTCTCGTAGTAATGCATGGGTCCCTCCTGATCGTTATGGTTTTCCTCATGATATTGCTCAGTTTATCTCTTATTCTAACATATCAACTACACATAGAGCATTCATTGTATCATTAGACTCTATCACTTTACCCAAGTGTTGGCAGGTTGCTAAAGAAGATCCAAAATGGAAAGCAGCCATGCAAGAAGAACTCGGAGCTCTTGAGAAGAACAAAACTTGGGAGATTGTGTCACTACCACCAGGAAAGAAGGCGGTTGGGTGCAAATGGGTGTTTACAATAAAACAGACCCCAGAGGGAAAAATAGATCGATACAAGGCACGATTGGTGGCTAGAGGATATAGTCAGACATATGGCATTGACTGTGATGAGACTTTTGCACCTGTGGCGAAGATGAGCACTGTTAGAACACTTATTTCCTTAGCAGTGAATAAGGATTGGAAATTACATCAATTAGATGTAAAAAATGCATTCCTTCATGGAGAGTTGATGGAGGAAGTGTACATGGATGTTCCCCCAGGTTTCGGTACAATTCAAACAATAGGTAAGGTTTGCAAACTTAGGAAGTCGCTTTATGGACTGAAGCAATCGCCTCGAGTCTGGTTCGATAGGTTAAGAAGGGCTATGGTGGGTATGGGATACCAACAGACGAATGCAGACCATACAGTGTTCTTTCGACAACACAAGGAGCATACTGCATTGCTTGCTGTGTATGTGGATGATATAATTATCACGGGTAACGATGAAGGAGAAATTGCCCAACTGAAGATGCAATTGGGTAAAGAGTTTGAGGTGAAGGATCTAGGATTGCACCATACTTTATTGGAATTGAGGTAGCTCGTGGAGCAGAAGGAGTTGTTCTATCTCAACGGAAATATGTACTAGATCTTCTCAAAGAAACTGGAATGTTGGGTTGTAGGCTTGTAGCTTCTCCAATCGACCAAAAGATCAAGCTAACTGAACTTGCGGGAGAGAAAGTTGATCGTGAAAGGTATCAAAGATTGGTAGGTCGGCTGATTTATTTGACCCA
The DNA here is from genome assembly GCF_043228905.1 of Azolla caroliniana. Lineage (NCBI taxonomy): Eukaryota > Viridiplantae > Streptophyta > Polypodiopsida > Salviniales > Salviniaceae > Azolla > Azolla caroliniana. The sequence goes on along the minus strand of NW_028230441.1, from coordinate 7,609,789 downwards.
CACCCGTCCAGATATCTCATTTGCAGTAAGTGTGGTAAGTCGCTACATGCATGATCCGAGGAAAGATCATATGGATGCAGTGTATCATATTCTGAGATATCTCAAAGGTGTCCCAGGGAAGGGATTAATCTTCAGAAAACATGGTCATTTTAACATTGAGGGCTATTGGGATTCGGATTGGGCCAGTTGTGCTGATGATAGGAAATCCACATCAAGATACTGCATGTTTGTTGGAGGCAATCTGGTCTCTTGGAAGAGTAAGAAACAGTTAGTAGTAGCAAGGTCAACAGCCGAAGCAGAGTATAGAGCTATTGCTATAGGAGTTGCGGAGATGTTATGGCTGCGAACTCTCCTAGTAGAACTAAAGGGGAATCAAGAAAATCAGATGATGTTGTGGTATGACAATAAGCCAGCAATCAGCATTGCCAACAATCCAGTACAGCACGATAGGACCAAACACATCGAAATCGACAGGTTCTTTATCAAGGAAATGCTTGATAATGGAATATTAAAATTGAGTCATGTTTCTATTGAACATCAAGTAGCAGATTGTCTTACAAAGGGACTTGGGCCAATAAGTCTTACTAGATTGTGTGACAAGATGGGCTTAGTGGATATTTTTCGCCCATCTTGAGGGGGATTGTTGAGAATGTTTAAAAGTTATAACGGCTAGCCCAACGACTAGTTAGTTTCAACAGCTAGTTAGCCCAACGACTAGATCTTGGCCTTTATAAAGAGGGACTTTCTCCTCATGTAAATAGGAGAGATCTCTGTATTTTTCTCCCTCCTACCAATGTATATTACTGAACAAATGTGCTTTCTCATATTTCTTTACATTTGAATAACTAATCGTACCTGATTAAGGAACCCTCTAAACTGCGATCGTGTTCCATCGAACTTCGTGGGAAGGCCAATCTTGGGTTCCTTATGAATCCCTTGTGTTCCGGGGCCTTGTTGTTGCATCGCTACGATGGTTGCTTCGAGTTGTTGCACGCGTAATGCAAGTTCCCCATGTTGTTGTTGCGTTTGCTGCTTTTCTAAGGAGATTTGTTGAAGATCCCCCAGCAACCGTTGATTTTCTTGTTCCAAAGCAAGGAACTTCTCTTTCAAGCATTGAAACTCCGAGAAAACAGATTGACATTCCTGAGCGCTAACTGTGGCCATGGGATGTAAAGAAAAGAGGAATAAGAGATTAGTATGAAGGGAGAGACAGAAGGGAAAATTGGTTCAAACTGCCAGGAATAGTACTGAACAGAGAGAGGATTAGTACTAAACAAAGAGAGAATTAGTACTAGAGAAGGGAAGTACTATTAGTACTAAGAGGACGGGACTGCGTAACACTCCTGAGAGAGGAAGAGAGAAGAGGAGAGAGAGATATAGTGAGGACGAGAGAGAGGATGAGAGAGAGAGAGAGAGAGGATGAGAGAGAGAGAGAGAGGATGATAACAGATTATATATCATAAGAAGAGTAAGTACAAAAGGGCTATGAGGCTAAAGACTGGCGTTGAACCAATTTGGTTCAACATAATGCCTAGTGCCCTCTTTTATAGTGTTCTCAGGAGTAATCCTGAAGCTTCTAGAATGTTCCAGAGAAATCTGGAATATACATTAATTTCCTATAATAAAATGTAAATGAAAATAATATCCTACGTATTACAATAGATGATATAATGGTCAAGAGCTCGACCCATATAACCTAAGGTCATGGGTTCGAGTCTTGCTATATCAGGACAAATTGTACCTTTCTCCTATAGTGATAGTTGGAGTCCGTGGGCTCCCGTGGTTTTTCCCATTTAGGGTTTTCCACGTAAACATCTTGTGTATTTCCTTTGTGTGCTCTCCACTTCCCATTTCTGTGTTTCATTCTTAGAGAAGTGTTCAAGACTCGGTTGTGGCTGAGCAATATTCTGCGTTATTCTCTTCATAATGGTACGCCATATAATCGTTGTAGCCGAAGCGGCTTACAGGGTTCTTTTCATGGGTCGATTGGTGGAGCTTCTCGTTTGCTTATACTAAGGCTTTCTTCGCTCCATCTGTCCGGATGATAGGGATGTCCAAGCCTTCGAACTCACTGTCGAGGGGGTGAGTTGACGCGTTGTCTATTGGATCTTCGTATTCGAACATCTTGGCCTTCCCTTTGCCGAGTTTCGGACTCGGTCGTAATGTGCTTTTTGGTCACTCGGGGGCTCCCGTGGTCCACTAAGCCATGTCGTAATCGGGCTTTCTTCAAACATGCGCATGAGCCGATCTTCATCTTCTATCTCCATTTCGGCTGATTCTGGGTTGAGTGGAGTCTGAGTCGAAGTTATTTCTGGTGCGTACCAGGATGTGGACTCGTCGAAGACTACGTCTTGACTTGTTCGAGCTTTTCAGGTAGATGGGTTGTAGCATTTGTACCCCTTTTGTTCGAGTGAGTATCCTACGAGGATACATTTGTCCGACTTCGGGTCGAGCTTTTGTCGTGCATCGTCGGGAATATGTATGTAGGCGATAGAACCGAAAATGCGGGCATGTGATAAGTCCGGCTTCTTTCCAAAGAACTTCTCATGAAGAGTTACGTCGTGTACTCCTGAGGTTGTGCACCTATTCATGAGGTATACAGCTGTGTTCATCGCTTCTGCCCAGTACGATTTTGGCAGGTTCTTCTCATTCATCATAGCTCGTGCGACTTCTACTATGTGCCGGTTTTAACGCTCAACTACGCCGTTCTGCTGAGGTGTGTGACAACATGAGAATTCTTGTCGGATTCCTTCCTTTCGGAGATACGTCGTAAACTCATAAGGAAAGTATTCTTTGCCTCCATCCGATTGAAGGCAGCATATGTGCCGACCCGTAGTTTTTTCCACTTCGGCCTTGAACGTCTGGAAGTGTCCGAACACTTGGCTCTTTTGTTGCATCGGGTAGATCCAGGTGTGCCTAGAGAAGTCGTCGATGAACGTAACGTAATATCGGCATCCGCCAAGTGTGCTTATCTAGGCCGGTCTCCATACATCTGAATATACGACATCCAGGATCCTTTTGCTCACATTCCGCTCTTTCGGGAATGGATGTCGGCGTTGCTTTCCGAACTGGCACGCTACGCATACGCTCGTAATCTCCTTCACGGTAAAGTTCGGGAGTCTGATTACGACTCCTTTTGACTGCATGTTCTGAAGCTTCTGGACATTGATGTGATCAATTCTCTTGTGCCACAAGTTTAGGTCGGTTTCGACTTTGAGGCCCTTTGCAAACATGGCTGATTTTACCTCGTTCGATTCGAGGACAAACATACGGCCTTCACGACGGCCGTGAGCTACGACTTGAACTCCTCTTTTGATAAAGTACTCGTTATTATTGAATCATACCTGCATTCCTTGTTCAACAATATGGCCGACCGAGACCAAGTTTTTCGTGATGGTAGGGACATGCAGTACGTTCTTGAGGTAGGTTTGTTTGCCATTGTTTCCGAATGGGACGTTCTCTCTATGTTGTATTGGATGCATCATGTCATCGCCTGTCTCGACATATCCGGGTGGTCGTTCGGGTTTTCATAATTCCCGAAACCAAACTTCATGAGACATCATGTGGTTGGATGCTCCCGAGTCAACAACCCATATCCTATTTTAGGCGGAGGCGCTAGTTGAAGCCTGTGTTGACATCGAGTATGCTTCGTGCCACAGTCGCCGTAGTCAGAGTTCGTGGCGTGCTTTGTAAACATTCCGCTACGATTGTCGTAGTCAGAGTTTGATGCATAGTTTGTGAGTTGTCGGCTAGTTGAAGCCGAGTCTTGTACCTTTTTCCGGTACTCCTCTTCATAGTGGTCATGTTTTCCACAATAGCTGCATTCAATCGGGTTGTTACGATTGCTCGGTCCGGCGTGATGATTCCCCCTTCTGCCAAACTCTCTAGGACCGTCCCTATCCGTTTGCCATTGGTGGGGGTTACGCTCTTGAGTTTGCAGACCATTACGACCTTGTTCAAATCGACCTCTATTTCCACGGCCAAAATTTCTTCTATCATCCGACTGGGAGTAGAGCATATGATCCTCTGGTGCGTTGCTCCTTTGTCGGGCGTGATTTTCCTCAACCAACAATATTGATTGGACATCGAAAAATGAAGGAGGGTTCTCCCTTGCAAGGATGGCCGATCTAATCAAGCCAAATTGGGGTGCTAAGCCGCCGAGGCATATTTGCACCATCTCGTCATTGTCGATTATGACATTAATCGATCTGAGGGCATCACATAGCTCCTTGATCTTTAAGGTATAGCTTGTGATCGACATGTCCCTCTGTTGCATGTTGTTTAGCTCCTGTCAAAGTTGGAGCTTTCGTGCAGCTGTGTTGGCTGCAAAAATCTTCTTGAGATTTCCCCAAGCTTCTTTCGTTGTTTTCGAATCTCGAATATAGCCAAGCATATGATCATGAACACATGATGCAAGGCAATACAACACACGGCTTGCGGCTTGCTCCCAAGCGGTATAGTCAGCGTGTGTTGGGTTGGGTTGAGTTTCGTGAGCTCCTTCAATGTAGCTCCAATAACCTTGTCCAACAAGGTATTGATGCATCTTGTATTCCCAAGATGCGAAATTCGTTCTGTCAAGCTTCTCAGTAGGAAGAGCGATTCCCATCTGAGTGTTCATTATGTCGATTTCTACTCTGTTGATGAGCCGGTTCTGTGATTGTCGGCGTGGAACACAACACAGTTGAATAGATTCGATTAAGCAACCACACACTTTGATACCATGTAAATAAATGGAGCTGGTGGTGTAATGCAGCAGAAGATGATTGAGTGTGTGCGTGCGTGCGTGCGTGCGTGTGTGTGCGTGTGTGTGTGTGTGTGTATGCATGTAAGGCAAAACAGAGAGAGATAGATCATAGATAAATAGATAGATAGATAGATAGATTATATTATCGTCTTTGGAGGTCAAATATGACCTATGAGACCAAAAATATTACATTTCACGTGATACGTGTGAAAGTGAGTAGTGACTCTCGATGTTCAAGAACTTTACCAATGAATGTTGCAATCGAGAGTGCACATTGTGGTTGTGAGAGGAATTCATGCAAAGATTGGGCTTGGTCGAAGAGATGTGGAAAGCATAGTCGAATATGATCAAAGGCAGAGCATTGTATCAAAGTGTGATACTCAGACTCGTGAGCTTGCTTAGGGCAAAGTGTGCATAGTCAACCACTCTCATCAGTTGTGCCCCAACGCCCTGTTTCACATTGCAATGCATGTAAGCTTAGTCGCATGGAAGCAATGGTTCGAATGGCAGATAACGGTATGGGCTCTAACATGTATCGATTTGTACGATTTCCCCGTTCCGCAAAGAATATAGTTTTGTAGTTAGGTGCAACATGTGTAGTATAATGTGTGAAGCGCGAGCCTCCACATTTGTCCCATGTTATGATACATTGGCATTGCAAAAAGGCCTCATTTACAAAGGAATATAATGATGCATCATGAAACAAGTGTCTCGCATCCCATCTACCAAACCATTTTTCTATATCTTGCATCCAACCGGAACACAAAATTTTGCTTTTATGCGTCTTTTGGATCTTTTTCCTTGATTCCCACGCAATTCTAGAAAGTCGATGTGAGGGACTTCTTTGAACCTTAAGCATGTATTCAACAACCCTTTCCATGACCATGATCTCATTGGGAAGCGATCTCGTCTCAAGGAGGAGGAGGGTGTAGGGCGTTTGTTTCTTAACTTGTAGAAACTTTGTAAGAAAATGTTTTTGGACATTTTCAAACTCTTTCCACATAGATTTAGGGATGCTACCGCCCCATACTTCCACCCCATAGAGAAGAACCAGTGTCACCAAAGTATCGAAAAGATATTTCTTGAGGACCCAACACTTAAAATCTCCAAGATTGCATGTGTTCTCAAATGCATAGTATGCTCGCTTACCCGCCTCTAAGCGGCGTGTAGCACATTCATTCCATCTATGATTTGAAGGAACTTCAAGGCCAAGATATTTGAAGCTTTCCACACATTCAAGTGGCTCATTGGTGTACATAATGCATGGTTTTTCTCTTTTTTGGCTCTTCACAAGCATAATCTTTGTTTTAGAGCTATTGACACTTAATTTAGTATGCATGCAAAATTTTTCCAATGCCTTGATAAGCTTTTGTGCATCTCCTAAAGTATTTGCAAAAAGCACTACATCATCTGCATATAGCAAAAGCATAATCACAACATTCCCAATGGTAACTTCTTCAACACATTCTTCCTTTGCAAACTTGGTAACCATTTCTTCCAATTTATCAATGCATAGACCAAATAATGTTGGTGAGAGTGGGCATCCTTGCTTAACACCAATAGTGCTTTTGAAAAAATCTGAAAGTTTATCTCTCATGCGCACACAACATATAACCTTCTCATAAATTCGGGAAATTGCAAGCATATATTCACATGGCACCTCAAGTTCTTCCATTCGCCTCCAAAGACGCTCACGAGGTACCATATCAAAAGCTTTATTGAAGTCTACAAAGCAACAATATAAACCTTTACCTCTAAGGCGACTTTCCTCCATTAATACTCAAAGGGTGATAAGGTGATCAATGATGTTATGGTGTTTCCGAAAGCCAGCTTGTCCATAAGCTCTCTTACCACTTTTTTCAGCCCATACACTTATCTTTGATTCCATTATACATCCAAATAGTTTTGCCATTAATGAGCCAACCATGATGGTTCGATAGTTGTTTACATTATTTATATCTCCACCTTTATGTAAAGGTTTGATCCAATTTGTATTCCAATCATACGGCATACCATGTTGCAATGCATCATTAAACATATCGCTTATCCATATATGTGCTTCCTTTCTCGTCCATTTGAGCATTTTAGCCTTTATACATTGAAGATCGCTTGCCTTTCAAGAGGCCAATTTCTTAAGTCCTATGCATATATCTTCAATTGTAAAGAAGGGAGGCATATGTGAAAGAGAACCATAACACATCATCTTTCCGGCAAGAGATAACTCATATAAATTCTTACAATGCATAGACTAGTCGTGAAGAGTTAAGTTACCATAACTCTCAACACGTTTCCCCCTTAGATTTCCCCAAAATTTAGCACATGCATGTGCTTTCTCTTGTGTTTGGATAAATTGTTGAGTAACTTCCCATATTCTTCTCTTTCTTTGAATAAGCCTTTTATACTCATGCAAATGCTTTTGGTAATTCTCTTTATCCTTAACTACATCCAAAACCATAAGGCACTTTCGAACTTCACGACATTCTTTATCAAACCATTTTTTCCTAAGTTTCTTGGTGCATTTCCAAGATGTGTGGTTGGTCGAAAAACATTTGTTTGTACAAGAGAGAATGACTTTCTTGAAAGCTTCCCATTTGCATTCTAGTGTGGCACCATGTTGTATCTTTGTCATTTGTAACATATCCTCAACCATCTTGGAATACATGGGTGCTCGCTTAAGGTTCATGCTCAAGTGCGGCTGTTTATTATCTTCAATAACCTTCTCACAATCAAACTTATGCATACATTTGAGATCAATACATAAAGACCTATGATCGGATTCTGGTGTCCATTCACTAAGTGAGAATTTATGTATACGATCCAAAATACCCTCGGAAAGTAGCACATAGTCAATCACACTATTTCCGTGTGTTTTCTACATGTAAAACCATTAGTGTTGGGCCATAACGAAATACCATTTGCAATAAGTAATTCGGTACTATTGCACATTTGTAGGAGTAACTTCCCAAATTGGTCCGGATCTTTTTCATCGCTAGAAGAGCGGCTATACATTTGTATATCCTCTTGCATCCTTGAGATATGTGGCATGAAAGATTCTTGTGAATCAAGTTGGAAACTTCTTGTACGAGCATTCATGTCACCAAAGACAATAACTTCCCCTTTGGATTTGAAATAAGCAATATCATCTTCTAGATTGGCAATCGGTTTATCTTTATCCAAACAAGCATAAAAGTTAGAATCTTGATGAGGAATGTAACATCCAACTACAAAAGTGGGCAAATCCTTAGGTGTTTCTATTTTGAGCCATATGTAGCATTTATTTTCATCATTTTTTATGATTGACACATATTTCTCTATTTCCTTCTTAATCAAACATGCCACCCCCTCCTTGTCCTCTTCTTTGTCTTGGATTTTTCTTCCATATGAAAGAGTGTACATTATAGTTTCCTAAACCTTGAATCCTTTGAGTATCATGCTCCCATGTTTCAACAAGAAGTGTGATATCCGAGTCATCGGTGAACTCCTCTATGCCAAATCCAACATTCCATGGGTATCCATTGCAATTCCAAAAGCATAGTCGTAAAAGGTGTGGGTTAGTCTCATAGATCACGTGTCCCTATTTGCCTACATTTCCATCTTTAGGCACATCCTTAACCTTATTTTTCAATCTTTCTTCATATGCTTTATGGCGAGCATTTTGTTGTGAGATAGTACGATCTCCACTCACAAAGCATTGCGTACCTTTGAGGTATACCCAACTATTTTCGAGAATGATCCGCCGCTTTGTATCATCTGTCATTGTGCATACAATAGGCCTTTCTCCGGAGCGAGTAACACCATGTTTCCCAACTCGGTGTGCCCCATATACATTCACATATGACATCCCATAATGCATGTTAAAAAATTCACCAATGGCCTTTCCAAGGGATGCGGGTGTTTTCCATACTCTCTTCTTTAATCCCACGGACGACAATGTTCTTTGATCGTCGTTCACGTTCTTTCAATTCTTGGACATCTATGCTTTCTATATTCTTCTCTTGATGCATCACATGCATATTAGATGATTTTGATAACACATCCCCACCACATACATCGGCCCATGACTTCGTTGTACATACATTTTTCATCTCACTTACATCCCGCCTCATCATGTCCAATTTTTCTTCTTTTAATGCTTCCTTTAACTCAATCTTGTTAAGGTGCTCATTTGTTTCGAAAGAAGCTCTTTTACATTCCTGAATCTCTTCTTGAAGTTTTGCAACCACTTGTTTAAGACTTTCATTCTCAATGACAACACTTTGGATCTTAGCATTCTCTTTCATTAACGTCCCAATCTCTTCACCTTGCTTGTTTATGGTTTCTTCAAGAGAAATCAAGTGAATCATAAGCATTTTGTCCATTGCATTGGAATCGAGATTTGTTGGTGATTTCGGCTCATTATCAATCATACCCCCGAACTTTGCGACGGCTTTACGAGTATTTGCCATTGTAGGGATAAACCCTATGGGAAGAGAGAGACAGAGAGGGAAGGAGAGAGAATGTACCTTTCACTCGATTTAGGGCTTCAAAATCTACCTTGCGTTTAAGGAACCGTGAGGCAAATATGGCTACGGATGAAAATGCTCATAACTTCTCGCCACGGTAACGGAATTCAATAAATGAACATTCTTTAGAAATCTCTCTGAAAGAGCTTTCCAACGAGCTCTAGAACGTAGAAAACGATGACTGGAGTGAACTTACAAAGAGATTTGAAAGAGAGAGAGAGAGAGAGAGAGAGAGAGAGAGAGAGAGAGAGAGAAAGAAAGATATATTAACGTATTCTGAGGCCAAATTTGGCCCATGAGACAATTGGTTTACAACAAAAATGAGTGTTTATCCAATCATCAAAACTAAAATAAAAGAAAATAGCTTAAGCTTAGAGAGTTCTAGTAGTGTACAAAACTTTGCACTAAGCCTAATCTCATTTCCACCCAAGTCTCTCAAAAAGAAGTGGGAGGTCTCAAGTTTTTGGTGTGGGTGTGACCCATGGTCCCGGTGTATAGAGTGCCCTAGCCATGGCTTCTAGGCGGTGTAGTTCACGTTCCCTTATTTTCTTTATTGCTTCTACATCTCGTCGAGTTGCTTTGAAACCCGGCATCCAAGGGCGTTTGGTTCTTCTTTGATTTTTTGCTTCATCAAGGAAAAGCCCGAGTGGTGCAGGTGTGTCGACATTCATTGTCTCGCCCTGTTCCTGAAAAACTTCATTTGTTACACGTTGGTAAACATTAGCAACATTATTATCAATGTTTTGTAACTTATTCTCTCTGTGGTGTTTCAATTCTAAGATGTATCTACCTATTTTCTTTATATCTAGTGTATCTAATAGTTTAGGGAGGGTGGGAGAGGAACCAAGTATGTCTTGGTATTTTGCCCTTATCTCGGCATAGGTGGGGCATTTGGATGTAAAATGGTACTCATCCTCTATCTCTATGTGGCATAACCTACATATCCTTTCCTCCCTAGGGACTCCATTAGTACGTCCATTCTCAATCTCAAGTTGGTGAGATGATATTCTAAGTTGACCAATGGCAACCCTTAGTGCATGTGGTAAGAATACATCTAGATATCTTGGACGCGTAATAAAACCTAACTTAGAGAAGTGCATAAAGTGTTCCTTATAGTATGACATTTTAGATGGGAGTGGCTCTAGTGGGGTGATCCATTTATACCAAGTATAAATTTGCCATATTTCTTGGCATATTACTTTATTACAATCCTCATGAGAGATTAAAGTGTTATCAGTCGTGTGGTCGTACTTAAGGGGGGGGAGGTTATTAATGTCTAGACCGTTGGCAAGAAGCCAACTCACCATCATTCCATACCATGAGCTAGTATAGACGGACTCATACAATGCTCGAGAAGCCTTAAAGGCTTGATGGGATATTCTATCAAGTGGTTGGTTATGTATACTGTGGATAAAGACTACAAGTTGAAAAAGTGCTTCTACTAATATAAGGGGTAGAGTGAACTCAGCCCTAATAATGTCATGTGGGACCGACGATTTGCTTCGGAGTTGGCGTGATAATATCATCACCAATGGTCTCTCTAATTGCGTCCACATGAAAGATGGTAGTCCTGGAGCCCAAACTGTTGATGCATACATGAGAGAGGGAGTCACTAATGAGTCAAAGAGCTACCCTTTAGTTCGTGGCTCTTGGAAGTATGCTTGGTGGCATTGTCTCTCGAGGAGTGAGAGGGATGCATGTCCTCTTGTAAGTCTATCCTTCGCTGCTTGTGTCATCGAAAATTTACCTGAGCGGGCACTGAAAATGACTCCGAGATAGACATATGATCCAACCACCTCAACTGGGCTATGGGAGATAGTTAGGTGAAACTTAGCTCTAACTTGGGCTAACATGTGGAAGATAATGACTTTAGTTTCCCCTAGATTCACTACCAATCCTCATTGTGTGCAAAAGTCATCTAAGGCATTAAGGTGCCTTTGTAGGTCGTGTTCGGATTCAGAGAGCAAAACTATGTCGTCTGCATAGAGCAAGATACGCACATGCGTATCCTCAAGGACTACTCCATTGCCTCCCGTACGAGCAATAAAATCTATGATCTCAACAATGTAGATCCCAAAAAGAGCCGGAGATAAGGGGCAACCTTGTTTTACACCAATAGTGCTAGTGAAACTATTGGATATGCCACCTGGGCATCGAACACACCTGGACACTTGTTCATATAGTGCGTAGATGGCCCAAACCATGTCATCTGGTATCCTCAAGCTCTTAAGCCTATCAAACAACCGCTCTCTAGGGACCGTGTCAAAGGCTTTGCAGAAGTCCACAAAACAACAATATAGTTTCTTCTTGCAAGCCTTAGTCTAGACAATTAAGCATCTAAGTGTGAAGATATGATCAATAGTGGAGAAGGCTCGTCTAAAGCCAGCCTGTTCAGGTGCACGAAGATTTAAGGTCTCCATATAATTGCTAAGCTATGCCTCTATTATTGCACCATATAATTTAGCAAGGGTATGACCTATCATAATGGTCCTATAAGTATTTGGGTCCATGGGGTCCCCCCCTTTATGTATGGGGGCCATTGTGTTCATGGTCCATTGTGGTGGAAAACCCTCTGCGAGGGCGCGATTGAAGATTAGAGTTAGCAAGGGAGCTAGGCACTCTCTCACATATATGATGTGTTCTGCTCGCAATCCTGTGTGGTCCATGGACTTCCTATGTTGTAATTTCTTTATGACCGTCGTGACCCTAGAGGTCGTGAAGAGTGTCCCCACAGTAGGTCGGGGTGTAGAAGGCATTGGAATGGGTGGTTGGTTTGGGATTTGGTAAAGTCTCTCTGTATAAGTGTGCCAAGTTTCGGGATCTTCGATGGGTGTTTGTGGTCTTGGTTCCCGTAATCTCTTCCATGCAGTGGCACAATCGCTACTCATGAGCATATGGTAGAGTTCCCAATATTGGGATGCCGCCCATGCTCGTCTTGCACATTTCTTTACGAGCTTGTACTGAGGTAATACTACCACTAAGTTGCGATATTGTAAGTTGTCTATGTAAGCACCTACAATCCTCATCATACCATCTATTTTGTGGCATAGATCCTACTTTACCTTGATTGGAGTGTTTCGTGTATGGGAACTGCTAACTGCTGTAGAGTGAAGGATGTGTGTGAGTTTCGTACTAAGGCTCTCTAAAGGTAGGGAGGGATCAAGGGAGGAGAGATGGGCTTGAACATGTCGAGCATATATGTCAGCGAGCTCATGTGTGAAATGTATTGTGATGTCATGGCGTGGTTGACTAGAGTTGGTGACGTTAGAGATATCGCATTTTAGCTCAAAGTATAAGAAACTATGGTCCGCGCCAATAGGACATGGGGCCACTCGGAAGGAGTTAATCATGTGGGTAGCTTCAAGGTGTCCTATTAGATAATCAATTGTGCTTTCCCCTCCTCCATGTGGGAAACATGTGAGCTCTTCCGAACCTGGCCACTTGGCTAAACCATTATATATGACCATCTGGTGTCGACTGCCAAGTTCGAGCAAATGATGACCAAAGCTCGTGGCATCCGCACCTTGATCCTTTGATCTACGTGTGGTGCCTATGTCTAAAGGATTGACATTTACCATTTCTAGGTTTCTATTCATTTGAAATATTGTGCACTGTCGGGATTGGGTTCTCGCATTAAAGTCTCCTACAATGAATACTTCTCCTTGGGAAGTATATCAGATTATGTCATCCGATAGAGGTTCATATGAGGAAGGTCCATGTGGCACGAGAGAAAGAAAGAAAGATATATTAACGTCTTCTAAGGCCAAATTTGGCCCATGAGACAAACAGACAAACAGAGATAAAAGATTCTATATTACATTAACCAAAATACTTCCAACAGTAACTAAGTTACATGGGGTTGGTTTAAATACCAACTAAAATAAGGCAAGTGCCCTTTCTATTATTTACAAAACTAGCTTGGTATAACCATGAGCTAGTGTGAAACCTATTATTATGGGAAGTTGATTTCGACTCTCAACAGATTCATCAGTCCTTCAAATGCATTAATATGCTCCACCATGTTGGAGCCATCTTGATACTAGAGTCTCACAATTTTTCTAAAAACTGAGACTCTGTTCACAACGTTCTTGTTTTCGAACATAACGCCAATCTTCTTCCACAGGACATCAACTTCAATTTCTTCACCGAAGTTGTTGTACACACTCATGTCTAGAAAACACCTTATATATGTGGCCGCCTTCAGATGCAACACTTCCCAAGTCGTCGCATCGATCTTGTTTGGATTTTTATCTCCGAACTACACCGACAACCAGAGGTCTTTCAATAGGAGCTTGTCTCTCATCTTCAACTTCCACACTGAGTAGTTGGAGCCAGTTAACTTGAACATGCCGCCGAACGAGTCTTCCATCGCTCTGATACCACTTTGTTAGGATCGTGACTGGCCACAACCGGTTATGCTCACGGATAGGTGTTTGGGTGCAAAGAAAACAAGCAAGGTAATGATCAGACAGAAGAGAAAATTGAAAATGAGAAACTCAAAAATGAGACATAGATATTTAACAAGGAAAACCCGAATCGGATACCACTTTGTTAGGATCGTGACTGGCCACAACCGGTTATGCTCACGGATAGGTGTTTGGGTGCAAAGAAAACAAGCAAGGTAATGATCAGACAGAAGAGAAAATTGAAAATGAGAAACTCAAAAATGAGACATAGATATTTAACAAGGAAAACCCGAATCGGGTAAAACCACGTGGAGTCCACTAACTTCAAACATATCACTATAAGAGAGGAGGCACAATAAAGCACTCGGAAGCAACAACCTTGAGATTTTATTTGTCCGTCTGATGGTTACAGAGTTACACTCACACAAACTCTCTCACCTAAGTTATAGAGGCAACGACCTTCTCTAACTATACAACTTTCTGGCTATTTACAAGCATGGCCCACAAATGGCACATTTGGACTATTTACAAATACAGTCTTCTGAATTAGTGGTATAAACAATTCTTGATTTCGGTTTCGGGAAATCGATTTTCGGTCTCGGCCAAGCGTGCTCTTCGATTTGGCTCATCCCATCGGGAGGGACTTGGTTTTACCCAACATACCCGTACTTGATGACAAGGTTCGTTTGGCGAGATGACCAACGCAACCTTTCATTGGCCATCTTCAAGGCCCTTCTGGCCAATTCTGACCTCAACTCCGGGGGTCCATCTTTGCTCATGGCCCCATCAAATTCACTTCAATCCAATGTGCCTGCATTTGTGTTGTATCCTGGCATCTACTTCTTCCCTTTCTCCTTGCGGGTAGGCCATCTCCTCAACTTCATTCACGGAGATTGCACGACCGAGTCTCCATCTCTCACCGGCTCGTCATTTGACTGGTTGTTTCGACTTAGTCCCTCATTCGGCCCACTTCGCCAAAATGAAATTAGACTCTCCTCAAGAATGCCGATTTCTTCCTCAACCATGAGGTTGGCCTCATTGGCCTCATCTCTAGAATTCAGTATGGAGTCCATGGCGGTCGGATAGGTCGGAGGTTGGTACCACGAAGCTGATTCGTCGAACATGACATCTAAGCTTACTCGCACATCTTTGGTTCGGGGGTGTTGAGCGAGCAAGCTCAACCGAATCCGGATCAGCTGAATAAGCCTGAACCGGATCGATATCCAGAAACAACCGGCCGGATCAAGGAGCCGGATTCGAGCGAGAACCAGAAGCCTAGTAGTAGCCTAGACTATTAGGTAATCATTGTCTCATAGTTAGTGTCAGTCGCACGTGTGAGCATTGAAGTACCTGTTAGTACTTCTGTCAGCCCTTTATGGACTTGTATAAATAGTGTTGTTTAGCACGTTGTACGGACAGAGTTTTAGAGTTAATTTTTTAATATAGTTTTATGTTCAACTATCTCTGTCTCCTCTGTGTTTGAAGCTTTTCCATTAAACCTTCATCTCATTTTTTGATGCTATCCAAGTGAGCCGGTTCTGTCTGATGCTTCCGCACATTACCATTCACATGGTATCAGAGTGCTAGGGTTGAGAACCTCTGCAGCTGACCCTTCATTCCGTAAACGAACCCTAGAACCCGGTAACAACAAATAGAGTGAAGATATGGACAGAGGAATGACGAGTTCACTTCCAACAGAGAAGCCCGACCGGAGCAACTATGCGTCCTGGTCATATAAAATGCACCAGAACCTGCTGGGGCATGGATATTGGAGTTTCGTGGAAGGAACAAATGAAGTAGCACTAGAGCCGTCACACAAAGACTTCCCAGTATGGGAGCAAGGAGCGAGTCGGGTACTGTATTGTCTTGTATCCGGTGTGCATGATCAAATGCTCAGCTACATCAAGGATGCAAAGACGTCGAAGGAGGCCTAGGAAAATCTACGGAAGATTTTCGCCGCAAGTACCACAACTCGTAAGTTGCAGCTCCGACAAGAGCTGAACAACATCCGGCAAAGAGACATGTCAGTTACGAACTACACCACCAAGATAAAGGAGATTTGCGACGCACTCGGGTCCATCAATGTGACAGTGGACGAAGACGAGATGGTACAAATCTACCTCGGTGGTCTAGCGCAAAGGTACAGGCCAATCCAGACAGCAATCTGCACCCGGGAGAAACCACTGTCCTTCTTCGACTTGCAATCGATGATGATGGTCGAAGAAAACCACGCGAGTGGGTCAAGGACCATTCAATCAGATAGCCGGATGTTGTACACGGAGACAGATCGGCCCCATGGACGTGGTGTGTCGGCACGCAATGGAGGCGGCCAACAAGAATAGGACCGGAGGCATAGAGGATGTATCGACAACAGTTCCGGGCCCTCCACAAGCAGGGGGAGTCAAAGCGGCGCCGGGAACCGGCAAGGAAAGGCCGACACGGAATGTTGGTACTGTGCCAAAAAGGGCCACAGGGAAAGCGAGTGTTGGAAGAAGCGTGCAGATTCGGACAGATCCAGATCCGGCAAAACCGGTCGGGAGAACCGGCAAAGCTCACACTACGCGGAAGGATCGGAAGGATCCAGAACTGGGAAAACCGGTAAAGGGCCAGCCTTTGTGATGAAGCACAAGGCTAACTCGGTGAAGAAGACTACTTCTGGATCGGAGGAAGTATGGTGTGTTGATTCCGGAGTGTCCAACCACATGACGAACCATGAAGAGTGGTTCTCTTTTTTGGAGAAACCGGAACAACCGGGGATTGTCGAAACCGGAGACAACACCCCTCACCTGATTGTGCATGTCAGAGAAGTCCCTTTAAGCCATGTCTAACAAAAGGGGAAACTTATGAACGTACTACACGTTCAGACTATCACAAAGAACATGGTGTCAGTTGGACAAATCATCGACCAGGGATGCAGGTGCGGTTTACGCACCTAGGGTGCTTCATCGAGGAAGAGGGCCGGATAATTGTGGAAGGGTGCAGAGACGGGAGGATGTTCATCCTCAACACTAATGATGTCGGCACCGCTATGTTTGCAAAAGGGCAGAAGGTCGAATCGGACATCGACCTGTGGCACAAGCGGATTGGCCACGTCAATTATCAGAGGCTTCAAAGACCTGCAATTGAAACAAGTCGTTTTCGGTTTGCCAAAATTTAGCAGCTAGAAGGTCGAAATTTGTGAAGCCTGCCAACTCGGGAAGCAACACCGGCTTCCATTCCCCACCAATCGAAACCGGAGCAATAACAAGCTCGATTTAATCCATTTGGATGTATGGGGACCGGCACAAAACGTTAGTCTTGGCGGGAGTCGGTATTTCGTCTCCATCATCGACGACTACAACTGGCACACATGGATCTACCTAATCGAGAGGAAGAGCGAAGTCTTCGAGGTTTCCGGAACCTTAAAAGCTTGGTTGAACGGGAAACAGAGAGGAAGATCAAGTGCCTACGATCAGATGGCGGGAAAGAATACTTTTTCGACCAATTCAACAGTTATCTGCAGCAGAACGGAATTCAGAGAGAATTCAGTTGCAGGTACACACCAGAGCAAAACGGTGTGGCCGAAAGGAAGAACCGGTCGGTTGTCAACGTGCCAAGGGCAATGCTGGAGGAGAAGAGCATGCCCCATTTCTACTGGGCCGAGGCGATCCAGACGGTCGTCTACATCCAAAACCGGATCGGTGACAAGGTGTCAGCACACGAGCTGTATTTCGTGCGAAAGCCGAATTTGAGACGCCTTCGTATATTCGGTAGCATAGCATATGTGCATATACCGGATGAGAAGCGGAGGAAGCTGGATCCGAAGTCGGAGAAGTGCATTCTAGTCGGTTACTCGCATGAGCAAAAGGGGTATAAGTGTTATAACCCCCGGACTAAGCAGGTCTGATTAAGCCGAGATGTCGAGTTTGATGAGACGTTATCATGGTACTCCTTACTGACTCCAACTCCCGACGAAGACCTGATTTCGGAAGATAAGGCTAGTGAGCCTGAGGAGGTCCACGTAGAAGATGAAGACTTCGACACTCTAGAAGAGAGTTCGATCTCATTCTGGCTAAGTGGACTGAATGAGCGACTGAGTCGGGATGACTAGTCGGATGAGGAACCGGCGAGTAGTGGAGACTCTGTCATGCTCTCCCCGTGCAAGGAACCGAGGAGTCGGTTCACGTGCAAAGAGAAGGGGAAGAAGAAGATGCCGGAATACGAAACCGGAACTGTTGAGTCGGATCGGAGCGAATCCGACTCCAGAAAGGATGAAGGCGGATCTTCGGGAACGAAGTTCGACCTAGCCAAGAAGGGCCCCAAACCGGGTAATACCAAGTTACATTGGTCTTCCTGTTTGAAGAACCTCGTTACGCGGTACAGGTACAATGAGTACATGGTGCATCATTATGCGTACATGACCAAAGTGGCGGAAGTGGGTGAGCCGGAGAGCTACGCAGAAGCGGCAAAGGACGCAAATTGGCGCGCCGCTATGGAGGAAGAAATGCAGGCACTAGATGCCAACGACACATAGGACCTCATTGACCCTCCCCGACACTGTAAACCGATCGGTTGGAAATGAGTGTACAAGGTAAAGTACAATGTCGACGGTTCGGTTAACCGGTACAAGGCCCGGTTAGTGGCGAAGGGATATGCACAGACCCAGGGAATAGATTACGACGAGACCTTCGCCCCGGTAGCGAAGACGACGACGGTTCGTGTGGTATTGGCGGTTGTTGCAGTAAGGGGGTGGCCTCTTCACCAGATGGACGTGAAGAATGTGTTTCTTCAAGGTGACCTTGAAGAACGGGTCTATATGATCCAACCTCCCAGTTTTCAGCCGGAGATGAACAAGTCGGCGGTGTGCATGCTCAAGAAGTCGCTTTACGGTCTGAAACAAGCCCCCCGAGCTTGGAATACGAAGATCACGCACCAGTTGCGTAAGATGGGGTTTGTGACCTCTAAATCCGACTCGTTGTTGTTCATCCGGAAAGGTCTGGATAGTCCGGTTTGCATCCTACTTTATGTTGATAATTTAGTCATCATCGGACCCGGACTCAATGAAATCGGTCGAGTAAAGTCCCAGCTATCAGACGCATTTGACATGAAGGACCTGGGGGACCTTCATTATTTTCTTGGGATCAAGGTGATCCAAACCCCCGACGGCATCGTGCTCTCACAACGACACTATGTGTTAAATATGTTGTACAAGTTCAGCATGACGGAGTGCCGACCTGTCTCCATACCCCTGGACTGAACCTAGAAGCGTTGTCCCGTATCCGAACCAGCCGATGATGAAACACGGTTCCGAAAAATCGTTGGATGCCTGATATACTTGACAATCACTCGACCCGACCTCAGTTACCCGGTCGAAGTGATCAGCCAGTTCATGCAAAGCCGACCGTCGAGCACCTTCAGTGCACACATCAGATACTCTGGTATGTGAGTGACACGAAGGACCGGGGATTGTTATACTAGCATGGTATAACCGAAGAAGTAGTCAGATATACAGATGTCGACTGGGCTGGTGATGCATTGGATCGCTGATCCACCTCCGGTTACATGTTTTCTCTGGGTAACGCGACTGTTGCGTGGAACAGCAAAAAGCAGCCAACAGTGGCTCTATCGAGCACTGAGGCTGAATATCGGGCCTCTACCAATGCCACATGTGAAGCCATCGGGCTTCAGTGATTGTTGCAAGACCTGTGGCTTGAGGTCCCGACCCCGATCTTGCTCTATTGTGACAACGTAAGCAGCATTCAGCTCGCCAAGCACCCTGCGTTCCATGCTCGGACGAAGCACATAGAAGTCCACTATCACTTTGTGCGTGAGTGGGTTTTGAGCGGTGAAGTAGAACTTCAGTATGTCTAGACGGATCGGCAAATTGCCGATATCTTCACCAAACCGCTCGGATCGGACATGTTGTAGAACTTCACCGAAATGCTTGGTGTTCAGCATCTCGACGTGTTGCACTTGAGGTGGAGAAAAGGAAAGGGAACGGATGGCACCGGACAAGGAGCCGAAGAGGAAGAAAGAACCAACAAAGGGGGAGACAAGAGGAAAAAGGAAGTCGAGCTGACAAAAGGAGTCGGCACATTCGAAAAGGTCGGAACAAGCGGCAGCGGAGGCAGAGTCAAGAAGGACAAAGTCGACCGGAAGAAAACGGCCAAGACCCGGACGTGGTTCGGTGTGGTGAAGGGCCTAAAACTAGAAGACGAGTTGGAGGACACCGACTCGGACAAGAGCCGAAACGAATCGAAGGAAACCGATTCGGTTCAAGATTCGAAGAAGCCGGATCAACTAAAGACCAAGCGGACACGGACGCAACAAAAGTCGACGCCAACACGAAGGAACCGACGGGTCGACAAGCGTCAGAGTCGCAACAGCGAGGGAGCTGAAATGGGCCTGTTGAGCAGACAAGCCGACTGAGGAGGTCGAGGTGCGCAGAACCAGAAGGGTCGCGGCAAACAAGACCGGACTGGACGAGGAACGCGAGCGAGGAGGAGCAACGCTAGAAGGAGCCAGGTAGAAGAACCGGCCGCCGCAGACACTAACACCACGATCCAACCTCAAGTTGAGCTTGATGGGGAATGTTGAGCGAGCAAGCTCAACCGGATCCGGATCGGCTGAATAAGCCTGAACCGGATCGGCATCTGGAAGGATGAGCCGGATCGATATCTGGATGGTATCCGGAAACAACCGGCCGGATTGGAGAGTCGGATTCAAGCGGGAACTGGAAGCCTAGTAGTAGCCTAGACTACTAGGTAATCATTGTCTCGTAGTTAGTGTCAGTCGCACGTGTGAGCATTGAAGTACCTGTCAGTACTTTATGGACTTGTATAAATAGTGTTGTTTAGCACATTGTATGGACAGAGTTTTAGAGTTAATTTTTTAATATAGTTTTATGTTCTGCTCTCTCTATCTCCTCTGTGTTTGAAGCTTTTCCATTAAACCTTCATCTCATTTTCTGTTGCTATCCGGGTGAGCCGGTTCTGTCTGACACTTTCGCACATTAACATTCACAGGGGGTTATAACACTTATAACCCTTTTGCTCATCCTAGTAGCCGACCAAGATACATTTCTCGGCTTTGGCGTCCAACTTCCTCTGCTTCTCCTTTAGCACATCCACATATGTTATGTTGTTGAACACCCTTAATTGTGCCAAGTTCGACTTCTTCCTGAAGTACAACTCATGTGGCTACACTTTTCCTCTAGATGCAAATGTTTGATTTTGAAGGTACGTGCTTGTTTGAGCACCGCTTCGGCCTAGTAGAACTTGGGCATGCTCTGAACTGGTTGGAAAAGTATTCTTTTCCACCATCCAACCGCAGACACTTGATTTTCCTCTCTGTGTCCCTTTCGACTAAATTCTTCAAGTTCCAAAAATAGGAGAAGACATCACTCTTCTTCTCTATAAGGTAAATCCAAGTGTGTCGCCTATAATCGTCAATGAAGGAGACGAAGGATTGACTCCCGCCTAGACTCACATTCTATGTCGGTCCCCACACATCTGAATGGCTTAAATCGAGCTTATTAAGGCTCCGATTTCGCTCATTGGGGAAATGAAACCAATGATGCTTCCCTAACTGGCTATCTTCACAGACTAGACCCTTTCAACCACTGAATTTTGGCAAGCTGGAAATGATGTTTTTCACCATGGGAAGTTCACGTGGCTGAACCGTTTGTGCCATGGGTCAACATCAGACTCGACCTTTTGCCCTTTGGCGAACATAGTGATCCTGACATCGTTTGTCTTGAGGATAAACATCCTCCCTTCTCAACACCCTTGCGCAATGGTTTTATCGTCCTCTTCAATTCAACACCCATGATGAGTGAATTGAACCCGCATACCTTGGTTGACTATCTGTCCGATCGACACTAGGTTCTTGGTGATCATCGGTATGTGCAGAACGTTCCTCATTATTCATTTTTGGTCAACATGATGTCTCAAAGGGGTGTCTCCTATGTGTTCGATGGGATGAGGGGTGTCGTCCCCGGTTTCTACGAACCCCAGTTATTCTGGCTTCTCGAGCGTTGAGAACCAACCACTCCTTATGGTTCATCATGTGGTTCGAAGCTCCGGAATCCACATACCACACCTCGTTCGGGATGGAGGTGCTCATCTTCATCGAGTTGGCTTTGTTCTTCATTACGAAGGCAAGGCCCGTTTGGGCTTGCCCAGAGCCCTCGGCATAGTGTGATGTCGTGGCATGGCTCGCCCAGAAACGTAGCAATGCTCGGACAAAAGATAACGTGAAAGTGGGGAAGGAATCATCGGGATTTTGGACGGAAGAGACGAAAAGAGTAGAAATGTAATAAACGGAGATCAACAAGATATGATATAGAATGATTTGAAGGAATATAAAAAATTTATAATTATTTGATGAAAGAGTTACAAATGGATGTAAGCATCGTTGAACCTTTGTACTTTGTCTCTCAAGTTAACTGGTCTTCTCTTTCTTTGATAGTAAGAACCACAATCTTCCCTTCTAACCATCGTTGAGAGTACGACTCGAACCTCAACACCCTTTTGTTGCAAGTTGAGCACCACAACCACCAAGCTAGATCTTCTTTTGTATTTTAAAGGTTGTTTATTGTCTTCACCTTCTCTCCCTCTTTCTCTCTTATGATATCTTTTACATTATAATTCTCTCTTGATCCAATATAATTCTATTCAATCTTATTTCTTGATATCCTTGTGACTACACCCCCTTCTCTTCTTATAGCAAAGGGATAGTCTTGCATGTGGGCCATGTAGCGCAAATGCAGAGAGGCTCTTGCATGTGTGCTATATGGTGCTAGTTCAAATAAAACAACAGATATACTTTTGTACGTATTGTGAGTATTGACTAAGTGGTAGTCTTTGAGGCCCATAGGGTTGAGGATGTGGGTTGAAGTCCTCTCTTGTGCATGTAATATAATTCTTTTTCTTTGTATTGCCACAACATATAATGTATAATATTATTGTATTGTATATATCATGAATGTTGGCTAACGGTAAGATGTGAGGCTCATAAGGTGGAGGTTCGTAGTATTTTACTTTGTTCACCTCTACATATAATGTATAATACTATTATAGTTCTTTGTTAATAATCTTTATGTATAAAACACTATCAAGATTCTTTTTATTTTAGTTATATATTTATCTTTTTGTAGACTTTTAATGTGAAGCTTTCCTACTTCACGATAGTGATCTCTGTTGTCTCTCGGAGTCCACTCTGCTTGATCCAACTTTGTCAGAATCATCCTATTTCTTCCAACACTCGCTCTCCTTGTGGCCCTTTCGACCATAATAGCAACAGTTAGTGGCTTTGTTTTGCCAGCTTTTAACACCACCTTGACTACCCCTACCCGTGAAGGGTCCACTATTATCGACACTTCCTCTTTGCCTCTAGTTCTGCTCTTGTTGGCCGCCTCCATTGCGTGCCGATCCACGACCTCCACCACGACCTCGGGGCCTATCTGCCTCCATGTACAACACCTTGTTGTCTGTGTGCGTGCTCATCGATGCACCCACGTGGTTCTCCTCTACAAGGAGCATCAATTAAAAGTCAAAAAAGGACGGGGTATTCTCTCTATTGCAAATAGTCATCCGAATCGACCCATATTTCTAAGCTAAACCACCAAGACAGATCTACATCATCTCTTCTTCATCCACCGTCACGATGATGGAGCCGAGTGAGTCACAAATTTGCTTGATCTTCATGGTATAATCAGTGATCGACATACCTCCTTGTCAGACATTATTGAGCTCTTGCCCCAAGCATCATTCGGTGACTTTGCATCTTTAATGTAGCTGAGCATTTGATCGCTCACACAAGATGCAAAGCAGTACAAGACTCGGCTTGATGCTTGCTCTCAAGTTGTGTGACGACTTTGGTGCTACAATCGCTCCTTCCACATAACTCCAATATTTGTGGCCAAGAAGATATTGGTGCATCTTGTATGCCAAGATGCATAGTTTCTCCTGTCGAGCTTTTCTGATGGAAGCAATTTAGTTAGGCCTTTGTCCATGTTCACGTTGTTCGAAAGAGCAGCTCTTCGTCGTTGTGTTGATTTGCTTTGTCGGTAGCAGAGGATTCTCAACCCTCGCGCTTTGATACCATGTAGAAAAATAAGATGAGGAAGCTTACGAGTTAACAACACAGACGACTAGACCAAATGATAGACAACAATGATAGACAACAGTTAGAAATACACCCAGAATGAGAGAGAGAGAGAGAGAGAGAGCAATCAACAAAGTATATTTCAAAATAACAACACTATGTACATCAAAATGTGCTCAGTGAGCACTCTTTATACAAGTCCTCAAAGGATTGAGAGGTACTTCAATGCTCATAACTGAGCTACTGACACTGACTCCTAAAATATTCCCATTACTATGAAAGGAATATAGTCCATAACGGCCATCAACCTATTCCTTAGCCGACCAGTTGTCGGCTTCTTCAGCCAACTCTCATTAATCAAATCGGTTGTCATCTTCCTCGACCGACCGACCTATCGGCTTTTAGCCGTTCGACTCAAGTTAAGCTTGTCTCTCAACAGTATATTTTTGGGAAAATAGGTCCCTCCAAATGGGAAGAGCATGAGCCGAATGGAATGGAATGGAATTGATAGGTAAACTCGACCAAGGCCGAAAATCAATTTCCAAAAAATCGACTAATCGACAATCGATGGATAATCAATTCGGTTATTAGCCGAATAGGGAGGGGGCTATAATTGTAAATGGCCTAAATGTGCCCTTAGTGGGCCATAATTGTGAATAGCCCATATTATATATGAGTATAAATATACTTAGGGCAAATTAATGTAGTTAGAATGTAGATGATGATAATTATTGTATAGTTATTGTAGGTTGTTGCCACTATAGTTTGTAACTAAGAGAGTAAGTGAGAGTGAGAGTGAGAGTGAGAGTTGTACCTTTGCCGCCGTTTGCTAGACGAAGATGAGCTCAAGCTCGGTGCCTGCAAGTCTCCTTGTATTCCCCTGTCTATATAATGAATTATTTCTTGGGGTTTGTGGACCCCTGTGGTTTTTCCCTTTCCGGGTTTTCCACGTAAAATACTTGTGTCTCTGTATTTCTGTTCTTGGTTGTCTGTGTATTGTCATTCATGATATTTGCACCCACATACGTTGTCGCGGATATCCGCGTATATGTGTCGAAAAGGGGGTTGGACCACCAGGGTCTTGAACGAAGGAGATAATAAGAGAAAGCGAGAGAAAGGTGTAGTGAATATGTGGGTCCATTTCCGAATACCTTCGCCGGCACATGGGCACGGATATGGGTACCTAACCGATCCAGACTAGTTATCGGATGCCTGATGATGAACTGTTGAGAATCAAGCTCAACTTGGTCTAGTGTGTGAACTCACCTTGAGAGTGAAGAGACACTCCAACGGTCAAGAGTCACCATTATGTCACCACTTTGTATTCTAGCATTTAGTATGAGTCATAGAATCATATTCTATGACACATAACTTATGAGCTTTCACATTCCCCATGCTCCATGAGTCTTGTAGTTAATGAAGAGAGAGGGTGACTACATAAAGCACCCTCCTCCCACCTTGTATAATGTTGAGTCCTTCTCCTTTGTTAATATACTTAACCTTGCGTATACTCTGTGTGTGTGTGTGTCTCTCTCTCTCATACACACACACACACACAGTTCACACCTATTCCGCTTCACAAGAATCCATCTATTGATTCTTTACATGGTATCAAAGCGATTTGGTAGCTCGATCTAGCCCATTCGCCTCATCGTGATCGTGTGTTGTGCTCATCGCTATCGTAGCTTTACTACATAGCTCGCATTCGAAGAGAGAAGAAGAAGAAGAAGAATCGACATAATGAATACTCAAATGGGGAGCGCTCTCCCTACCGAGAAGTTGGATCGAAACAACTTCGCATCTTGGGAGTACCAAATGCACCAATACCTTGTCGGACAAGGCTATTGGAGCTACATCAAAGGAGCACATGAAGACCGACCCACCGAAGCGGCTCCCGGATACGCGACATGGGAGCAAGCCGCACGCCGCGTGATGTATTGCTTGGCAACATGTGTTCACAATCACATGCTTGGCTACATTCGCAAAGCCAAGACGCCGAAGGAGGCATGGGAAAATCTACGAAAGATTTTCGCCGCCAACACGACCGCGAGGAAGCTTCAACTCCGCCAAGAGTTGAACAACATTCAACAAAGGGACATGTCCATCACAACATACAGCTTGAAGATCAAGGAGCTTTGCGACTCGCTCGGCTCAATAAGCGTAAGTATAGATGATGATGAGATGGTGCAAATATGCCTCGGCGGCCTTACACCACGGTTCGGTGCGATGCGAACCGCCGTTCTAGCACGGGAGAAATCTCCCTCCTTCGTCGAGCTCCAATCAATGCTATTGGTCGAAGAAAACCACATGCGTACAAGGAGCAATGAGTCGGAAGGCCACATGCTCTACACGCACTCTAATGGAGGAAGAGGACGTGGATGAGCGAGAGGCCAATTTGGCCAAGGACAAGGCGGACGAGGTCCGACCTACGACAACACATCCCAATTTCGGCCGCAAAACGGAGGCCAACAAGGAACCTTTGTAAGAAGGGGGAGCTTCCACTCCGGCCCGAGCCTTCAAAACGCAACCGAATGCGGATATTGCGGAAAGCTCGGCCACCACGAAGAAGAGTGCCGAAAGAAGATGCGTGAATCGGCTTCCACAAGCCGACAACTCACGAATTACGCACACAATTCCGACTACGAAGAGTATAGTGGAATGTACGAGAACAACTCCGACTACGAAGATCATGGCGGAATGTATGCACGCAACTCCGACCGTGGCGGAATGTTCATGATAAAACATAGAGCAAACTCTATGTCGGCCTTTACCTCAACTAGTGCCTCCGGTCCGGAAGATGTATGGTTCGTCGATTCCGGTGCCTCGAACCATATGACATCGCATCAAGAATGGTTCCGAGAACTTCGAGAGCCGAACCGACCCGGCTATGTCGAAACCGGAGACGACACTACGCACCCGATTCGGCACATCGGCAATGTTCCGTTCGGAAAAGAAGGTAAGCAAAATTACATTACAAATGTCTTGCATATACCGACCATTACGAAGAATTTGGTCTCCGTCGGCCAAATTGTAGAGCAAGGGATGCAAGTTCGATTTAATCAAGGCGGTTGCTTCATTGAAAAAGAGGGCCGACTCATCGCACGCAGACGAAGAGAGGGCCGAATGTTCATTCTCGACTCACACGAAATGAAATACGCCATGTTCGCAAAGGGCATGAAAGCCGACTCTGACATAGAGTTATGGCACAAGCGGATTGGCCATATAAATATCCAAAAGCTCAAAGCAATGAAATCGAAAGGAGTTGTCATCGGACTCCCAACATTCAAAGAGAAGGAGATTGAAGGTGTATGCGAAGCGTGCCAATTCGGCAAGCAACACCGACACCCATTCCCGAAAGAGCGGAACGTGAGCAAAGGTCTACTCGACGTAGTCCATTCCGACGTATGGGGACCGGCGCAGACGGCTACATTCGGCAGATGCCGATATTACGTGCTCTTTATCGACGACTTCTCCAAGCACACTTGGATCTACCCGATGTGGAAAAAGAGCGAAGTGTTCGGACACTTCCAAACTTTCAAGAATGAAGTCGAGAAAGCCACGGGCAGACATGTACGTTGTCTTTGATCGGATGGCGGCAAGGAGTACTTCTCGGACGACTTCACGGCGTATCTCTGAAAGGAAGGAATTCGGCAAGAATTCACTTGCCGACACACTCCGCAACAAAACGGAGTAGCCGAGCGCAAAAATCGGCACATCCTCGAAGTAGCACGGGCCATGATGAACGAGAAGCATATGCCCAAGTCATATTGGGCCGAAGCTGCAAATACGGTCGTCTACCTAATGAACCGGTGCACAACATCCGGCGTGCACGAGGTCACTCCGCACGAAAATTACTTCGGAAAGAAGCCGGACTTATCGCACATCCGAATATTCGACGCGATAGCATACGTGCACATCCCCGACGAGAAGCGTCAAAATCTTGACCCAAAGTCAGAGAAATGTATCCTCGTAGGATACTCACTAGAGAAAAAAGGGTACAAGTGCTACAACCCTTCAACTCGAAAATCTCGAGTAAGTCGAGACGTCATTTTTTACGAGTCTGCATCCTGGTACACACCAGAGACAACTCCGACTCCGACTCCGCTCGACCCGGAATTCGCCGAACAAGAGATCGAGGATGAAGAATGCCTTACGCGCATATTCAAAGAAAGTCCGATCATGACCCGATTAAGCAGACCACAAGAGCCTTTGAGCGATCAAAGCACATCACGGCCTTGCCCAAAGATGGACAAAGGCAAGGCGAAAATGGCAGAATACGAAGACGATCTCTTCGACGACGATGAATCGACTCACTCACTCGACAGTGAGTTCGGCGGTTTCGAGGTACCAATCAGAGCTAAGAAAGCCCTCATCTCTGCAAATGAAAAGCTTCGCCGATCCACCCGTGAGAAGAACCCCGTAAGCCGATTCAGCTACAACGATTATATGGCGTACCATTACGCCTTTATGATGAAGGTAGCGATAGTACGGGAGCCGGAAACCTTTTCTGAAGCCGCAAAGGACCCGCGATGGATCGAAGCAATGAACGAGGAGATGCAGACACTACGCAAGAACGAGACGTGGGATCTCGTTCCCACCTCACCACACAAAAAGGCGATCGGATGCAGATGAATTTACAAAGTGAAGTACAACGTCGACGGTTCCGTCAACCGCTACAAAGCGCGACTCGTAGCGAAAGGCTACGCCCAAATGCACGGAGTTGACTACGAAGAGACCTTTGCCCCGATGGCAAAAATGACGACGGTACGGACCGTAATTGCACTTGCTGCGGCGAAAGGGTGGCACCTCGCACCTCCATCAAATGGACGTCAAGAACGCCTTTCTACAAGGCGAATTAGAAGAGGAGGTGTACATGATACAACCACCTAGCTTCGACTCGAGCACCCATCCGAAAGTTGTATGCCGACTCAAGAAGCCACTCTACGGCCTCAAGCAAGCACCGCGTGCTTGGCATTCGAAGATAACGCAATATCTTCATCAAATTGGATTCCGTATGTCAAAATCGGACAACTCCCTCTACATACAAAGCGATTCCGAAAGTCTGATCATCATCATCTTATATGTGGATGACCTAGTCATTGGAGGTGAGCATCTCGTCGAAATCAATAAGGTCAAATCCCTCATTTCCGACAAGTTCGAGATGACGGACATGAAGGAGCTCCACTACTTCCTCGACATCGAGGTAATTCGAACTCCGGCCGGAATCATGATCTCTCAACAGCACTACATCCTCAACTTGTTATACAAGTTCGGTATGACTGAGTGCAAATCCGCGGCAACCCCGCTCGATCGCAATCTCAAACTAGATGTGAACTCTGGCACCAAAGCGTGTGAGCCGACTCAGTATCGGCAACTCATCGGGAGTCTCATCTACCTCACGATCACACGACCTGATCTCAGTTATCCGGTCAGTCTCCTTAGCCAATTCATGCAAACACCGTGTGATACTCACTTGGATTGCGCTAAGCGAGTTCTACACTACGTGAGTGGCACAATGGATTGCGGCATCCTCTACAAGACCGCGATGCCAATATGACTCGAGGGGTACACAGACGCCGATTGGGCCGGCTACAAAGCTGATAGAAGATCAACCTCCGGATTTGTTTTCTCCCTCGGCAGCGGAGCAATATCCTAGAGTAGCAAGAAGCAGCCTATCGTCGCTCTTTCGAGTACATAGGCAGAATATAGGGGCGCAACTGTAGCTGCGTGTGAAGCCGTATGGCTCAAGAGGATTTTGAAGGATCTGGGCGTACCCATCAAGGATCCGACTTCCCTTTACTGTGACAACATGAGCAATATCTATCTGGCTCGGAACCCGGTGTTCCACGCGCGGACAAAGCACATCGAAGTGCACTATCACTTCATTCGAGAGCGCGTTCTGGCTGGTGATGTCGACCTACAACACATTAGCACCAATCTTCAAACGGCTAACATCTTCACTAAAGCCTTAGGAGCCGACAACCTATGGCAATTCATGACCGATCTCGAATTGACGATCCCTGACATGCCAAGCTTGAGGGGGAGTACTAAAGACACTATGCAATAACGCGTAGATTCCGCAACCGCGCACTACGCAATAACGCGTGGAATCTGCAACCACGCAACGAAGCAGCGAAGAGCCGATCTACTGTGCAAAGCCGCGAAGAAAGACGCAAGGCGAAGCACAGACTTCACAACTACGCACGCAAGCCGAAGCACAAACTTCGTAACTACGCACAACGCAAGCTGGAGCACGGATTCCACAACTCTGCATAAAGCGAGCCAACGCGAGTCGACGCGGACTCCGGAACGCGAGTTGAAGCGGATTTCGGATACCGTCTGAAACCGACCCGACTTGAGCTTGAGGGGGCGTGTCGAGAATCAAGCTCAACTTGGTCTAGTGTGTGAACTCACCTTGAGAGTGAAGAGACACTCCAATGGTCAAGAGTCACCATTATGTCACCACCACTTTGTATTCTAGCATTTAGTATGAGTCATAGAATCATATTCTATGACACATAACTTATGAGCTTTCACATTCCCCATGCTCCATGAGTCTTGTAGTTAATGAAGAGAGAGGGTGACTACATAAAGCACCCTCCTCCCACCTTTACGTTGAGTCTTTCTCCTTTGTTAATATACTTAACCTTGCGTATACTCTCTCTCTCTCTCTCTCTCTCTCTCTCTCATACACACACACAGAGAGTTCACACCTATTCCGCTTCACAAGAATCCATCTGTTGATTCTTTACATGAACACACGGCTCAAACACATATTCTGATCCGGACTTGTCGCCAGATTCCGGAGGATGAGCACACGGTCCCAGAGACTTACCTAAACACGCAAGCAAAGGAAAACGGAAGATGAGAATGTGGACAGAAACAGAGAGAGACACTCAATGACATAGGGAGATCCAGATAGCAACAAAGGTAATTGATTCGTCAGTTGCAGAGAGGAATACAACCGGGCATGGCCGGTAACAGAGCTTTGAGCCCTTAACACACACACACAGACACTAGTGAGCCTCTGGTCAGAAGGACCCGGGCTTCCAGCTACCAACAGATAGAAAGCAAGAAACGAGTAGTCGACTCTGCAATCCGACAGAGCTTCCGCCTCCAAAATGATCATTTTTGTAAGCAATTCTCCTTGATTCTCTCACATCACACCCTCTTATTCCTCTCTTTTTGTGGGACATTAAAGTACCCATTAACTACTCTACCTAGTACCTTTAAATACTCTTACTCATATTTACATTTCTTTGTACATTAACCCGTGTTCATGTGCATACTTGCACACCCTCTTTCACGCGCATCCGACGAAGTTTCTCCTTATGGCCAGTTTTCCCCACGACAACATATACGTGATAACCGGTTGTGGCTGGTCGATTCTCAACATATACAACAAAAAATCTGTAATAAGAGAAGA
The DNA here is from genome assembly GCF_043228905.1 of Azolla caroliniana. Classification (NCBI taxonomy): domain Eukaryota; kingdom Viridiplantae; phylum Streptophyta; class Polypodiopsida; order Salviniales; family Salviniaceae; genus Azolla; species Azolla caroliniana. The sequence goes on along the minus strand of NW_028230441.1, from coordinate 7,578,625 downwards.
TAAACAAAACTACATGTTATTCAAAGAGATGTTAGAAAACAATTCGGCTAGTTGCCGAATCAACAAGGGTTTAAAGATGGTAGCCGATCGGTTGCCAAAAGCCAATTGCCAAATTCTAAATTCATCTTTATGTCCTAGTCGATTGAGTTGAAGCCGTAATGTCCGAATCGACTGGACCCATTCCTCTTACGCCAATTTTTTGCCTTAGTGACCGGAATCGGTCAACCAATAGACACTTGGTCATCCCGTCTACAACATTCTCGGTCGTGGAGATCTTCTACAGGCCGAGCTTTCCACTAGTTATGCATTCTCGAACGAAGTGACATCAAACTTCGATATGCTTTGAGGCATTGTGGTGCACCGAATTATTCGACAAAGCATCGACTCCCTGATTGGAGCCGAGTTAGGATCAACTTACCGAAACGTACAGGCCAGTTGACCAAGCCATTAAGCTTCTTTCTCTACATTGGACACGGCTACATATTCAACCTCGATCGTCGATGTGGCCATGCACTCATGGAGTTTCGACTTCCACGATATTGCACCATTGCCAAATTGGATATGCTAAACCACACGCTCTAATACCATGTTAATAATTAGAAGATTAACTAATGATTAATTAGTATCTAATTATGTGAATGTTTAATCACGTGTGTGATTAAGTTGCGGAAGATTATGTGATGTGTGTGAGAGGAAGAGAGAGAGAGAGAGGAAGTTACACTTAACAATAGTAAATGGGGGATGATTAACGAGTGTAGCACAAAGAACTCTTACTTATATTAAAAAGACATCATCAAGTTACAAAAATGTAACCCACAATGAGGTATATATACATCTCATGTGCAAGGGTGCACATGTGTGAGGAGAATATAAGTACAAGGGTGTAAGTCCTGCATTAAATGAACTCAATAGTAGGGAATCTTGAGATCTTTCACTTAAATATTAGGAACAAATCCTTTATAGTCAACATTCAAAACAGATTCTATTTATGTAACCAGTGTTGCCTTTTGACGGCCGTTTTGAACGTTTTTGGCAAATTTAACCGTATATGAAAGTTAATTTTAAAATGAAACCGTCAATCTTGACGGGCATATGTTTTATGAAAACGTAAAAATGAAGGCTTAAAATTTCATAATACCGTCAAATTTTACTAAGACCAATACTATAGTAGTATAGTCCTAGGTAGTAGGAACAAATTGTTCAAGTTGCATTGGGAGTGTAGGAATTTGAAAGGCTCACATATGTCACTAATAACTATGTGTGTAACAAAAAGGTAAAAAAACTAATAGAGTCTAAATTATGAATCTTTACTTCCCTTTTCCCCCCTTTTCCCCCTTTTCCCCCATTTTCCCCCATTTTCCCCCATTTTCCCTGTTTGTTCGTTGCTCCCTCAGCCCTGCACCTTGCTGGAAGCTTGTTGCTCGTTGCCAGCTACTCATAGATTCAACATCTCCTGCAGCAGTCCTCCTCAACCATCTAAGGTAGCTCTCTCTCTCTCTCTCTCTCTCTCTCTCTCTCTCTCTCTCTCTCTCCAATCCATTTTTGCTGCTAGTCTTTCCAGAATGATTGATATCATCTGAATAGTTGTGATTATTCATTCCTGTCTTATATGGTTGTGATATGTGCATCACTCGTAGACCTGAACACTGCCAAACAAAAATTCCAAGAAGCGATTCAAGTCACCATTATATGTAGATGGATCCGGAGGCTTTTATATTTCAATTTATGACTTTGACAACCAGCCTTCTCAGTGGATGGATACTATCTTTCTGCTTGTCTGAAATCAAAGTTAAGAAACTGATCTCTCGTCTTGCAGTTAGAAGACAGAATGTGCACGTTGGTCTACAGTTTTCTAATTGCACCCAATCTTCATTTTTTTGGACATACTTGGCCAATTTCTTGTATCTTCCTTTCAATTCTGTTTTCACTTTGTTCAGGTGCTTGTGCTACCTCTACTTCCTTTTGCTCTTCTACAAAAATGGCTGGAGATTTTGCATTACTCAAATAGTTTTGTGATTGTCATTACTCAAATAGTCACTTAAAAACTAACTGAAACAAGAGGGGGGAACATAACATTTGCACTGAAAAAGAAACAACAAAATGTACTGACCTCTTCCACAACGGAAGCAAAGTCTTAGATAACAAAAACACAATCTCCATGATTAAATAAACATTAGTACCTCATAGGTTTCATTCAACTCTCTGCAGAGGATGACACTCCACCAAATTGCAACCAAAAGTTCTCTACTTGATTTCAGCCCTCTGTAGTGGAAGAGACCACGCCAGATGCAACAGACACATTACTTGAATCCAAACCACCAGTACTAACACCACCTTTCCCCTCACCTTGATTGTATACATGCTGAGCAGTGCCTTGAGAATGGTCATCATAAGTGTTTCCATAGCTTGTCGAGTTTCCATAGCCTTGTTGAGCTGAGGTAGGGTGAGCATAACCAGATTGTGGTGGAGGAATAGACCCTTGAATAGCATAGTTTGGTGGGGGTTGTATTGGCCCCTGACTACCATATAATGCACTTGATCCTGGTTGTGAAGCTCCATAGCTAGAAGGTTGTTGGCCATAACTACTTGGTTGTCCATAATTAGTTGGCAACGACCCTTGAGTACCATATCCTTGAGTATTATATCCAGATTGAAGTTGTCCATAACCACCTTGAGAAGAACCACCAGATCCTGTTGAATCCTCTTGAGGGGGATACCCTGGTTGAAAGGAACCCCCTTGCCCATAGGTTGGAGCAGATTCTTGTTGGTTATAGCTCGTGAGTTGATGTTGACCATACCCAACTTGTTGACTTGTTTGGCCATATTGATTAAAACCTGGTTGTTTAGCAGCTTCTTGATTAGGCACTGGCTGGAGATTTTGCTCTTCCGGTTGATTTTTCTTCTCCAGTTTTTGAAGTATGTTGGTTTCCCCTACTTCCTTTTGCTCTTCTATACCCTTTGATTTCTCCAGCTATAATATAGGTATATATATACGATGAAATTTCTTCGAGAATTCACAAATAGTTTGTTGTAAATAGGTGAAAAGAAATCTCTAGAAATTCAATCCAAGGAACTGAGACGATAGATCAAACCCTAATGGTGAGAGTCTCTATAAATAGAAGACCCAAATTTAGACCAAAACAAGCAAACTAAAGAAGCAAAATTTAGTCAAAAAGAAGATGAAAGAGAGAAATTACATTTATTCTCTATTTCTCTTTTCCTTTTTTATTTCTTTTATTCTCGACCTTCAAGCTCTGTCCAACTCGCAGTGACGAAAATACAAACAGCATAAAAACAAACCAACAAATAAATAAATAAATTCAAGGAAAATATTTCCTCTTGGAATTTGGAAGAATAATATCTGTTATTGGGTTAATATTATTACAAAATACCCTTTGGTGTAGTATCACGTAATTACAGCTGATACCCTTCGTATTTTTGTTCTAAATTCTAATACGTGACTCCCCCCCCATTCACACCTTAACATCTGAGTTTGAGCCTCGTCCATTGACTTTTTTCCTATTCCCGATGCTCCACTTCAAACCCTTGTTGTTCTGATCCACCCAAATTCTTTTACTAGTCCATCAAAACTAGTATTGCTCTCCTCTTTAAGGGCAAAAGTTTGGGAATTATATTCATGTAAAATCTCATTGCCCAACAGGTCATAACTAATATGTATGGGTTTAATGATGCTAGTGATTGTTTTGAACTGATGGTATGATCTTTTCTTACATGACCCATTTCTTCTTATTCAGAATAATTATGGCTCCTAAAAGAAAAAACCAACGAACCATCAGTCCGATGTTTGCATGGAAACCACCCAACGATACCAATGACATAAATCTAAACAATGAGTTAAATGAGGATATGGATATGTTTGGGACTGATTTAGAGAGTTTAACTCGAGAGAGTTGTTCCTCTAATATAACTAAAGAAAAGCCTAAGAGAAAATTCCGTGAAGCATGGAGAGATAAATTCCCATGGATAAGATGCATTGTGCAAGGAGACAAAACATTAATGAAATGTGCATGGTGTGAGAAATACGCTAGTCCTGGGCCTTGGGGTCTTGGTTCTGGATGCATTACTTTGCAACTTGATGCAATTTTGACCCATGTCAACTCAAGTGGTCATAAATTATGTGCATCAAAGTGGATATGTGATGTTGAAGGGAAAGCAATGTCCATCCCAAAGCATGTATCACAATTAGATGATATTAACAAAAATAAGGTCATAACAACAATGAAACTCATGTACTTTATTGCAAAAAAAGATTTGTCTATCGCTACATACCAAGAATTATGTGATTTGGCTGTGCTACTAGAGGTGCCTAATATGCCTAAGCAACATGATTATATATCTTATACTAGTAGATATGGGGGATATGAATTTTTGGTTGCCTTCGGGAAATATCTTCTAGAAATTCAAAGCTCAAACCTAATAAATTCCCCATACTACTCTTTGATGCTAGATGAAAGTACTGACAATGGATTAGAGTTGCATCTCATTATGTATGTTACATATTTGCAATGTGGTGGTTGTGGGCCTAAGCAAACTGAATATATGGGTTTGCTGAAAATTCCCAATGGTAAAGGTAGAACTATATATGAACATGTTAAGCATCTATTAGGCGATCGATGCCTCAACATGAACAAGTTGATCGGATTGGCAACTGATGGTGCATCATCAATGATTGGTAGTGAAATTGGAACAGTAACATTAATGAAAAATGATATCCCAAATTTGGTTGGTGTACATTGTATAGCTCATAGAGAAGCATTGGTTATTTCAGATGTATCTAAAGATATCCCTGAGCTCATTCTTGTAGAAAAAATTGCAAATAAGGTATATGCATGGGCTAACAATAGTACCAAAAGGACACATGAAATTTTAGAGCTCTTGGAACAAATGCAATTGGATGCTCATAGACCATTACAAATTCATAATATTCGTTGGTTGTCACGTGGTCAAGTCATGGAAAGACTAGTGAGTATAATGCCTGCAATACTTACTATTTGGAAGAAAGAGAACTTAAACGAGTGGTATAATAAAGCTTGTATCTATAGTGTGCAATTTTGCTTTTGTATGATGGCTGATGTGTTGCATTTGATGAATATCTTGAGCTTGAAACTTCAAAAAGAGAATTTGGATGTAACTTCAATTGGTGCAGAAATTGATATTACAATTTCTAATTTGCGGAGGTCTTTCTTGAGAAATGACACATTTGCGGATGGAACAATGTATTTATCCAAGTTCTTAAGATGTTCTAAAGTTGGGTTTTTGGAAATAGAGGATAAAGATGGCGTTACATATAGACATGAACTATACGTCAAACAAATTCCTATGGATAAAGCAAGTCAAAATGATCCAAATCCCAATATTGCAAAATCTAAGGGAATGAGGCCATTTATAGATGGATCACTTGAAAGTTGTATTAAACTATCTCAAAATTATGTGCAAAATGTTATTGATGGACTAAATGCAAGATTCCCTGACTTAAGCCTCTTCAATGCAGCAAAATTATTCAGCCCATGCCATTATGCAGATGATGATGTGATTAGGGATAGTAAAGCAAAGACATGGTTGGGAATTTTGATTTCTCACTTACAGCCAAATGTTGATGTCAATGCATGTCCTCAAATTTCACATGATGCAAAGGCTTGTGAAATGGAACTCTATAGGTTTGTTGACACTTTACGTTTAAATTGTGAAGGCTATACTATGCATGAAGCTTGGCGTATGTTTTGCAAAATGAAGGATTGGCAAGATAGTTTCCCTCATTTGATGAAATTATGGCAAGCTACTTTGGTTATTCCTTCTAGCACAGTTTCGTGTGAGAGAGGGTTCTCTAAGCAAAATCTCATCAAAGAGATGAAAAGAAATCGATTGAATATAGAGCATTTAGATGATTTAATGCGAGTCTCATTGAATGGGCCACGCATTGAAGAAATACAATGGGATCGTGTACATGAAATTTGGAAAGATGCAAAGGATAGAAGGATATAATATATTGTTTCGTACAAATATTCGATGTATTTACTTTTTGAAGGGCATTTTTTTTGACAAACCGTCAATTTGACGGGCAAATTTTTTGGAATACCGTTCTCATGACAGGCAATGTTAGCCGTCAAAAGGCAACACTGTATGTAACTACTAAGTTACATGGTTGACTAAAACAAGTAGACTTAGTTGAGCTAGATATCTCAACAATAAGTATCTAGGTTTTGAGAAAGGAGAAAAAGAACAAATAGAGCACATGAGAGTGTAGGGAGAACGCCGCAAATGCACAAATTCTATTGTACAAGAAACTCAAGTATTTTTAAGGAGGTTTTGGTAAGAAAATCCATTTTGCGACGAATAAATTGTGCACCATGGGCATAGAATCCCTTTCAAATACTCAATTCGAACCTAAAACCCTAAACCCTTAATTTTTGCAACACTAGCTTTTGTGGTAGGTGAATTTGTATTGTATGCTTTTCTCATACACGATCATTTGGGGAAGTGAATTTATATGGTCATACATTATCTCAAACTGTGCATGGCCCCCCTTATATGGTCTAGTTCTCATAGGGCGACATGAAGGTTATTAGTTGCAATTGCGTGCACACTATAGCTAATAATGTCCTCCAAAACCTAGCCACAATTAAATGCATCCCTAGTTGTCGACCATGCGTATCAACACTCCAACTTTATTGACTTGCTCATTCATACACAAAAGTTACTATAACAACGAGAATTCTATCCCTACGTACTAATGACGAAGCCGACATTAAATTACGAAATTTGGGGGGAGGGGAGGGGGCATGGTTGTAAATGAGGGAATGTGAAGATTGTCATCAAGGAGGAAGGACAGACGGTAGACACGAGCACCCCTCAGGCAGGTCGGAGCACCAACAAGAACGGGTGGCGTTTCTAGAGGTGTCATATGGTGAGATGCAGGCGAGGATACGTCACGTTGGGATGGACGTTGGATCTACGACAAGTACATTGTACGCATCGTGATGGCCAAACCAATGCAGCGTCATTTGAGTGTTCGAGCCACACCGGGACGAACAGATGGATGGATCTCTTCGGAAGGCCAATGAGAGGGCATGCATGTAAATAACAAAAACGAGGCATTTCATTGAAGTTGCGTATCAAGTTTATTTTAACCCTAGTTATCATCTCTCTCTGTCTCTATCTCTCTCACGACATGCCCGAATAAATGGGGCGTCATCTGAGTGTCCGAGCCACACAGGGACGGACAGAGGGACGGATGGATCTCTTAAGAGGCCAGCACGAGGGCATGCATGGAAATAACAAAAACTAGGCATTTCATTGAAGCTGTGTATCAAGTTTCTTTTAACCCTAGTTATCATCTCTCTCTCTCTCTCTCTCTCACACACACACACACACACACACGCACACACACAACTAAGGTTCTTCTGCACAGAAGACGAAGACGAAGAAGAAGACGAAGGAGGAGGAGGAGGAGGAGAAGGAGAAGGAGAAGGAGAAGGAGAAGAGTTAGTGTTCCGCCATGTCGCGTATCTACGTCGGGAACCTGGATCCTCGATCTACTGAACGCGACCTCGAAGACGAATTCAGACAGTACGGCGTTCTCCGCAGGTGCGGTTAATGTTTCTTCTATCATTTCTTCATCTCCCTCCGCTTTGTATCAGATCCGTAGTTCGTTGTTTTCAGAAGCTCTCGAGTTTTGTGGAGGGGTAGGAATAGCATTCATCACATCCTTGTTTCTTCTTCGTTCCGAAATATAGATTTGTCAGATCTGTAGCTGATATGTGTCTCGACCTTGTTTTTTTCTCTATTATTTCTTTTTGAATTCCTTTCAAGTTTTTTCTCCTGTTCTTTAGTTCTCTGTCCACTTTCCAGAGACGAAAATGATTAATAAGGATATTCTGTAAGATCTTTCGTCTGTGACAGAAGACCGGACGATAGACTTTCTTGTGTCTGATTAGAGTTAGGCAATAAAATAACTTACACAGGGACAAAATTTCTATAACAATGCTCTAAGGTCTACATCCGAGAACAAAATGTTGATCTGGTAAGAGTTTCCATAAAAAATTATATCCTGCTTCCCACAATGAAAACCTAAAATAAGAGTTTGATGATGAAGTATGTATCACAGTTTTTCAAAGTTCTACATGTGAACGTTAATGGCGTTGTTCTGAGATATGCATTGGAGAGCAACATGTTTATGGCAAACAGTTGTGCGTCTGATTAAAACTATTCTCCAAAGAAGGAGAAGTAGATCAACATCTGAGAACGAAATTCTATAAAGATATTATAATATCCACCTATATTTGGAAAAATGCTTGCATCTGTGAAGTTTTTGAATATCATAGCTTTTGATGTTGAAGGTCTTAGCAAAACCAAATCGATATGCAAGAAGAATTGTAGTTGAACTAGGACACAGTTTTGGGGGTTGTAGATAAGCTAGTATCTTGGCCAGATTTATTTTTTCCAGTTTTTAAACTTTATCTTTCCATCTTTTTTGTGCTTATCATGTGGTCCGATGTTCCTTTCCTTTGGACCCCCATCAAAGAATGAATTTGGAAATGAAAAGATCAACAATTGCTCGTAGGAGGGTTTCAGAGTGTTGATTTCTGTGAGCTGTTTGATTGTGCTGTAAAAGTGATGTACTTCTTCTTCTCTGCAGCGTTTGGGTTGCAAGGAAGCCTCCTGGATTTGCATTTGTGGAATTTGAGGACCGTAGAGATGCAAATGATGCCATTCGAGCATTAAATGGTATAAAATGCCAATCAGAAATTCTATATCTTATTTAAACCTGAAATTTCAGGTTGCTTTCTGCTTTACGACTGGTTCATTTTTTCTCTATTCTTCCCTGAAAATGTATGTGTTAATATTGGTGAAAGACTTTGACGAATCAATATTCAATATCAGGCCAAAACCTGACATCTTTATTTAAACTCTACAATGTAAGTGTTAGTTCAGGAATGTGAATAACCTATTTGTTCTAATATTGCTTAAATCTTTCTTCAAATTTCAGTTTAATTCTTTGTATAAAGCCTAGTGTTTCAATTCTATTTTTTCAGAATAATGAATATGCGTTTCTATTACAATATTGGTTAGTACTCCTATAATGTTTTTTTGGAAATAATCAGGAAAAAGTGGATGGAGAGTTGAGCTTTCTCGCAGTTCAGGTGGAGGTGGTGGTGCAGGTGGTGGAGTAGGAGGTGGTGGTGGCCCTCGTGGTGGGAGCCGTGGTGGTAGTGGAGGAGGAGATGATATGAAATGCTATGAATGTGGAGAGGGTGGCCACTTTGCAAGAGAGTGCCGATTACGCATTGGACCCACAGGCCTCGGTAGTGGAGTTCGAGCACGCAGCCGGAGCCCCCGTTATCGCCGAAGCCCAAGCTATGGACGAAGGTATATGTCATTACCATCAAGCTAGAAGTCGATGCTCAAAATAAGTTACAATTATTTATGTGACACAAAATCTTTTAGATTTCATGTGACTTTTTCGGCAACCTTTTTCAATTGCTCAGTTTATATTCATACATTCTCTAAATCCTAGGCTCTATAGCCATCAGGAAATATTTGTCGCTTCATAAAATTGTTGGTAATATTTAGGAAATTTGATACCTCACCATTTTGTACTTTACATTGATTTTGGAGTTTGCATCTTCTTTGAGAATCATGTCCCACGATCCAAATGGGATTGCAATCTCTGTCGTTTTTGTAAGAAGCCATAGTAAAAAATAAAACCTTGGAAATGGCAGTTTCTTTTGACACCACAGCAATAGAAATGAATATTTATGTATGTGTTGTGTTACAGTGGTGCAAGTCCCCGCCGCAATGGTGCAAGTCCTCCTCGCCGCAAGAGCCCTGGTGCTTATGGATATAGAAGGAGTCGGTCACCTATTCGCACAAGGTTATATATATAATATTGCATTGGACTTTCATTCATTTTTGTTATACCATATCATGTTTTTTTGAAACAAAACAAAACATGGCCAGTAGTAGAAATGCATGTTTTTGTGTGCTTTGTATCATAGTGGTGCAAGTCCCCGCCGGAACGGTGCAAGTCCTCGCCGCAGGAGCCCTGCAGCTTATGGATCTAGGAAGAGTCGGTCACCTATACGCACGAGACCAAGCTATTCTCCTCCAAGAGAACGAAGTTTGAGTCGGTCACCAGCTCCTCGACGAACAAGCTACAAAGATTCTCCTATTGCTAATGGGTATAGCTGCCTTGACAACTAACCTATGTTTGTATAAGATTGTAAACCATTATTTAACTATATGCATGGTTATTTTATCAGAAGGAGTCCTCTTGTAAAGGAGCGCCGTGTTGAGAGAAGCATCAGCCCTTGATGAGAATGTATGTTTTTCAGCTGTCACACAATTAATGCTAAGAACGCTCTTGATATGACAAACATGCTCTTGGCATCATAGTATGCATGCTGGACTTTTTTGTTGCAACCGGATTTAGATCTCAGGAGTAATGACCAACATCAGAGTTGCTAAATTTATCTTCATTTAGCTCTGGGCAGAATACTGTAAGCTCAGATGATGGATAAGTCTCTGCTCTGCGTGGTTTGATTTTCAAACTCATTCAGCCTAACCTATATACATGCGCTTCAGTCTTATTGTTTAATTATTATTATTTAGAATTGTAGAAAGTTGTGGAATCAAACATAAACAAAGCTCATGTAGGATTTTTTGTTGTGTTTTGAGGTGTGCGTCTGCCATGGATCGATGTGGTATGGCTTCTCACTTGCTGCTGCTTCTTCATTCTTTTTCTTCTTCTTCTTCTGCTTCTGCTTGGAACTTTTGCCTCTAAAATGGTTTTAAGATACTGCATCACCGTCATCATCATCGCTACTCCTAAAAGAGGGTTAATCAGCTTCAAAGTCTGCAATCTTCATTCTTCATTTAAGCATATGTTATTTCAAAGGAGATCAATAGGAAGGCAACTTCCCATTGAAATACCTTCTATGACGAGGATGCATATGGTACCTCTGCTCCTAGCATCTACATGTTGAAAGAAAAGCCGGTTCTTCTTGCATCTTCATGAATATCTTCTACAATGAATTTATATTATTCCCTGTGGTTGCTTTATGATCTTCGAGGAAAATACAGTTTCTCTTGCATCGTCAAGAATATCTCCTACCATCCTACAATGATCATTTTATGTTCTTTCTTGTGGCTTCTTGGAAAGACAAATTGATCCCTTCCTTTCTTCTTCATTCTGTCCTTAATCTACACTGTTCATAGACGCTTTTTAATCAGCTTCCAGATCTGTGATATCTTCCATCTTTGTTTACCATCTTCTCTTCAGTGGGGGTAGTATTGAATGCTTTGTCTTGAAAGGCAAGGTCTATGTGTTTGGAAGTCTCCTACGAAGATGCTGATATGCATGTATGTATCTTCCACATCCTCAGGTAAATGACAGTTTTTGCATCTTCGTCGAAGAGAAGACTGTTCTTGTCTCTCTATAAATGATCTCCTAAGGTGGCCTTTTCTTGCTTACGGCTTCTTTGCAAAGACAAATCTATACCCTCATATGTCCTCCATCCTACCTAATATGCCTCACCATTGCTAAGGTATTTAACTATTCATCACTTCTCACCAAGGCATTTTCTTCGAGGGATGGTGCGACTTTAACCCTTACGTCTATAAATATATCTTAAGAAGTTACACATATAACTATATCACTAAATATAAATCTTGTCTCTCTATAAATGATATCCTAAGGTGGCCTTTTCTTGCTCACGGCTTCTTTGCAAAGACAAATCTATACCATCATATGTCCTCCATCCTACCTAATATGCCTCACCATTGCTAAGGTATTTAACTATTCATCACTTCTCACCAAGGCATTTTCTTCGAGGGATGGTGCGACTTTAACCCTTACGTCTATAAATATATCTTAAGAAGTTACACATATAACTATATCACTAAATATAAGACAGACCTTTTGTCTTCATAAAACCTTGTGTTAAAGGTAGCCAACCATATATGTCTTCGAAGGAATGCCATACCCTCCTTTATAATTCTGTCATTGTGAACAATCTCCTATGCTGTTTTCACTTTTTTTCTGGTAGTGTACGGTTTCTTTACAAAAAACAGTTCTTGCATCTTTTTGTGGACTTCACTAGGGGAACGAGTTTTATATGCTTCTGGATGGTTCTAATGGATTATTAGGAAGGCAAGTTGTTTTGGAGGATAATACATGTACACATATATGGTATATATCATACTAGCTGAGTTTATTAGTTTTCTAAATGTAACTAACTTCTGGTTTGTACCCTCAAATGTCTTTGTGTGGATAATAAATTGAGAAAATCAAGTAATTTTGAATATGGATAATTTTTGGTCGTCTACTCAAGGAATTCAGTACTACAAAATTGGACGTTTCTCCATGTCAAGAAACAAAACACATTGATGCTTCTTAATACATGATAACCATCTCTTAAGGTCATAGGTTTGGAGGAAGTAAAATGATTCATGCTTATAAAATCACCTTCATGAGGTCATGTTTGTTTGCATTGGAAGGAAGTGAAAGCCTAAAAGATGTTAAGTGAAAAATATTTAGTTCAAATGCAATCTTTCAAGAGATGACAAGATTAAGTGAATGAGGCTTTTTTGCATGTCAATATCTCACATTGTCATGTAGTTGTAAGTACAAAAGTTGGCTCTATCTTTTTGTGAAAGAACCTTGCATTCTTGTGCATGCACATAATGCCATGCCAGCATCTTTGAATAGGTTTGGAGGTTGAAGTTTCACATGTATACCATAAACGTTGCATTTGAATGTGTAAACCACACTAACCATCATAGACCCCATTTTTTTTCAATCCATCAATGGATGCACATGTCTTGGCTAGAGCATATCTTTGAACAATGTGATTTCTAGGGTTACATTGGACAAGTCCACTTGTTCTTGTTGAATCTTGATGGTGTAATGGCCTGATCTTACCACATTATAGTATGAGTCGATACACAACAATCACACCATCACATACCTCATAATTGTGTATCTCCAATCCTCATTGTGTTGATTCCCTATTTTACACTTGTTGTGATTAAGAATGATGCCCCATTCCTAGTGCTTGCTAAATCGCCTAATGATGCACCAAAATATCATAAAACCACTTATTGATGATGAATCATGATGCAACATTCAATTCAAGAGTGTTCAGGACCAACACATTTTGGATGCTAATGTTGAATATCTTCCAATGCTACAAATTGAAGTGGGGAAGTTGGTGATTCACCAATCGCCAATCAACTAGATTTTGAACAACCAACTATAAATGGCTTCCAGATACATTCTCGACACACACACACAATCAATCTTGATGTTAGACCTTGACTTCAACACAACATTGATGCATGATGACTTTGAGTGATCTCAGTGTCTTGACCAATGGTCATTTTCGAATCCCACCCATACTTCTTGTGTTCTCTTACAACACATTCTAAATCTAGTCTATCTTGGGTGGAGACATCGTCAATAATGGTATCTCGAATCCGTGTATGTGTGTGTGTGTCGATGTTGTGTCTATGGGTAGCTTAGGTTAGGTAATAACAAAATGGACATAGAGGAGGCTAAGGGAGTGGTATCAACTTAGGGGTATCAACAATGCTGCATTATACTACATATAGAGCGGCAGAATCTACACATCAAGAAACTCAACAATTCTCCTTACATGAATCCATCCCCATTATCATCAGGATTCACCATCTTCTTTCTTCTCCTTCTTCATATTTGGGTTGTACACAAAAGCCCGCCATATCCAACAACAGGTGAAGGAAAGTCGCCCCAGAAGACGGAAGACGGAAGACGGGGTTCTCTCTCTCTCTCTCTCTCTCTTTGCTTCCTTGTTTTGTGTATGCAACAACATCTTTGTCTTTCGAAATTTCCCCCCATTTTCTTGGCCGACGCAGAGAGAACTGAGTCAACAGAGAGGGAGAGAGAACCATTGCCATCTCTGCTCTGCTCTGCTCATTTCCTCTGATCTCTCTCTCTCTCTCTCTCTCTCTCTCTCTCTCTCTCTCTCTCTCTCTCTCTCTCTGTTCTCCCATATGCATGCATGGCCACAATGAAGAATGAACCCCTCACCAGATTCCCCCCCTCTCCACGTCCTGCGGATCCCCCATCGCGCCGCCAAAATCTTCGACGAACTGTGATCAGGACACAGGAATCCGAGAGAGAACCAGAACGAGAAGAAGACGATGATGAGGATGATGAGGATGAGGAAGAAGAATCAAATTATACTCGTTTTTCTCAATCGTCATTACAGCACCAAAAGCTTCGAGGAACTCTGATAAAGAAAGTGGAAGAGAAGAAAGTAGTAGTAGTAGAAGAAGAAGAAGCAGAAGCAGAAGCAGAAGCAGAAGAAGAAGAAGAAGAAGAAGAAGAAGAAGAAGAAGAAGAAGAAGAAGAAGAAGAAGAAGAAGAAGAAGAATTTTCTCCCAGGTATTATATGTCGCCATTGCAGCAAAAGCTTCATGGCAGTATGATAAATCATGTGGTTCGGAAGAACGAAGGCGAAGAAGAATTTCTTCCTTGTTCCCAGTCGCCGTTGCAGCAAAAGCTTCGCAGAACGCTCATAAAGAAAGCGGAAGACGAAGAAAATAGTTCTGTCCGCTTTCATCAGTCGCCATTGCAGCAGAAGCCTCGTCAAACTCGGATAATGAAAGTGGAAGAACGAGAAAAGGATCAGGAAACAGAAGAAACACAAAAACTTATTAGTGATTCTAGACCAAAGCAACAGGAACACAGCTCTGCTGACAGCTCTAGCTGCAGCGATGGTGAATATTCTCGTCCTCGCATTCGTGAAGACCTTCTACCTCACGACTTCTTAGCATGGCGCAGAAGATCTCCCTCCTTGTCTGACATAGCCAACAAAGAGTCGAGCTTTCTATATCCTTCTTCGTCTTCTTCTGTCTTTAACAGAAGCTCAGGACAAGAACAAAGGCAGGCTGACTCTCCTCTCAGCTCTCATTCTTGTCGTCTCCATAGATATTCGAGAAGCCCAGGCTCCTGTCGAATGAGTAATCTACCGCGTTTAACATCCTCAGATCTCCACGTCTACCAAGCTCGCCGGAACTTATCCGATATGAAGTTGGATCAGCATCCCTCTTCCTCTTCTTCCTCTTCTTCTCACAGACCTCAAAATCTTCCTTTCCATGACTGGAAGGAGAATACTGTATTTAGTAAAAAAACGGACACAAAACCACTGCCAAAAGAGTTTTCTAATAAGCCTGAGAATCCAAATGAGAGTGAGAACGAAGTATATCAGAACCTCGTAGAAATGTTTCCTCTCATCAGATCTCTGATGGTATCTAGCTGAAGACCTTGTGTATTTTTTTTTCTAGTATTACAATAGATTAGTTCATTGGCATTTCATCTCACAATACATTTGATGCTTGCCGTTTCATTTCATCGGTCACAATGTATCACCATCATTGTCATTTTATCAGCTACCGCAAATTTGCTCTTTTGCTTCTTTCCTTTACTTTTTTGGCTGCTTTACCTTTTCGAATTTGTGGTATCAGGAAACGTCTGAGGATGGTAGCCGAGGGAACTTTCAGCACCACGCTGCCATGGTTTATACTCGAGCTCCATCAAGAGATGAACAAACGAAGAAGGTAGGAATGAAGAACGCGGTCATCATCATTATTATTGGTCATCCACATAACTACAGTATTAGAAGCTGATGAGCGGTGTAGCTGTAATTAACTTCTAATTGTGTAAGCATGCATGAGAAGGGATAAACAACGACTGCTAGTATAACAAATCACATTCTTTCATTGCACATAATAAACTGCTATATAAACTAATTGCAGGTTGCAAATTGGATGAGGAATTTAAAGAATTCTCGAAGAAAAAATAGCATTGATGATACTATGACTTCTGGGGCTCAGAAAGGTGGTTTTATAAGGAAAGTCACAGTTGAGGATATATCATCTCGAAGAGTTCCTAATGATGATAATGAAATGGAAATAGTTAAGCTTCGAGGTCAAGTCGAAGAGCTAGAGCGTAGGCTTGCTACTCGAGAAGGAATGTTAGAAATTTGCTATCAACATGCAAAGCAAAACAGTGATGGAAATTCTGAAGTCATAAGGTTGTCTGCTCACATCGAAGAGCTACAACGGCAACTAGCCGAAAAAGATATGCAATGGGCATCAGCAAGGGAGCTTCTCCAGCATAAAGAGGTGAAGTTTACACTAAGAATGATCTATAGATCACAATGCAGTTAATTTCTACACAGTGGATTAAGGCGTGTCATTTTACGTGTGATTATCGCACTAGATCTTTCCAATATATTGATTCTCACTTTGCCACTAAATAAAAGAGGTGTAATTTTACCAAGATGGCGGACATTAGATACATCATGATGACTTTTAAGCATTTCCCCATTACATATTGATTCCTGTGGAGGGTAGTAATAAAGAGGTGTTATTTACCCTAAGGGTGATCGATATAGCACAAGAAGTCTCAGGCGTTTTCCCACTTTGCAGATTAGGACCTAGTATTATGGTTGTGTATGTGAGAGGATTAGTGTACCTAGCCAGGTAGCAGCTGCTGTTTCCAAAGCTTATAATGTTGAAACATTGTATCCTGGGAAATATGAGAAGTACCCTCTTCTCTTTTGCTTTTTCAATTTGTCAACTCATATGTGGGAAATCCATACTCTGATGGCGACAGGAATTTGATGTCCATTGAATGGAAGCTTTTATATGTTATACTTATGTATAATGTAATAAAGTGCTCAAAAGCATCCATATACCTGCTAATTTTGGTCTACGTATATGTAGAATGAGATAGAAAGCATACAAAAGCGCATGCATGATGCAGAAGAGACTTGCGCATTGATGACAAGAAGGAATGCAAGCAATGAGGAAGAGCTTAATGTTCTACGATGTGAGATCGCAGCTCTACGATGGCAGATGGAGATAAATGCAGGGAAGCGTGGTCAAGCATTGGAGGTAATTTTTCATTTATCTGTTCATTCCCGCTAATTTAGTGAATACCATTAGATACTTTGCATTATATGCAAATCACACAGCAATCATGCCCAGCCTCTTATTGCACTAACTAAAAGTGATCAACAACTACAAGGCCTATACATATCATGTGGCCTTCATAAACAGATAGATTTAAATAATGGTTGAATAAATGATAGTAGATAGATGCTAAGTAAAAAGTGTTTGTTATGTGTGATACACGGGTACTAGAAAGGCGTCTATTCAAGTGTTTCCAAAACTTAAGAAGATATTGTTTTTGCTTCATTTTACAGGGCATTCCTGATAGTTCGGTATCTCAGATTGATGTTGTGGGTAGCACACATACAGAGTCTCAAGTTTCCCAAGTGGAAGCAGTTAGGAAGGTATACTTTGCTGCCATTATAGTTGCCAGGATTGTTCCGACCGAGGAATGTCTAGCTCTTGTTCATGAGTTAAGAATACAGTTACAATATATGTTACACAAACCCACGTTTGGATTTGACTTGAACAAGGAAGTTCATGAAACCAAGTGCTAGTGTTGCCACTCTGAATATTGAATCGAAGATTCCATGAAAATCAGGAGGCCATCTCTCTGCTTCAAGTTGAGTGATGAATTTATTGACTTGTGTGTTTGCGTTGTACATTTTCTCCATCAACAGAGGTGTTCTGAGTCCTGACGATGGATAGTAGAGACCGCCTTTTGGAATTCTCTTTGCGAAGATGTCTAAATGGCTGTGTAAAGATGACTGATAACCCAAGACAGTAAGATAGTGGGTTGTTGTATTTTTTCAAAATTTCTTCATGATGTGATTTTTTTTCAAAATCACATGCTACACTAATTCAATGCATTCTCGCAGTTCTATGAGAATAAAAAAAATTGCCTCATTATGTAGATGGGCAGATATCATCATTATTCTAACAATGAATATTACTGCTGAATTTCTCTGATGTGTCGTTTGCTTCGGCAGAAAGTGTACATCCCAAGGAAGCGGGGCATTTTCTAAGTTTCCATAAATGCCTACTTATAAGAGGGGTGTACGATGAAGAGAAATTGTGACAGGCTAAGTTAATAACCAAAACTCATAGAAGACTGTGTGCCAGAGGATTACTTCAAACTATCTGAACTGTTCATGTAAGTTCTGATTATAGGTGATATATCCCATTTCTATGATTGGTATTCTATGAAGGCTTAGATTCCTTCCTCAGTGATATGTGTTGTATTGTCTTTGTACATACACACATACACACACACAACAAAGAAGGCTTTTCTAAGGTGGGCTAAAAGGCTTCTGTAGCTTTAGAAATACATAGAAAGACAGGGTTAGATATTTGAAACTTAAAAGCCCTAAACGGTAAGAATAGACACCAGTAGGAACAAGTTAATTGATACAAAAGTAGGAAAGTGATAAACTTTAGGGTATGACTATATATATTCTGGACAAGGTAAATATGCTTGAACAAGTTTAGGTGCATTTTGCAATACATAAAAAGCTACAGTAGGGCTATTGTGGTGTTTTCTTTCTGCGAATCTTTATATGCCAGTTAAGGGTGTTTTGGTACTTACCCCAAAACTTTATATGTTGCATTAGCTTTGTAAGTACAACTGTGATTACTGTGACAAGTAGTCTGAGGATTGTGACATGTTGGGTGTATTTTGGTGTTTTCATCAAATCTTTATATATTATGTTACAGGTATTGTAGTGTTGTAATAGTGTTACAGGTATTCAAATCTCCAAATGGTTTCTGTAAAGTCTCGCTCATTGTAATATGTACTTCATGCAAGTGTGAGGTCAAATTGTAAATTCTTATCAAGTCACATGCTTAGCCCATGGAAGTGTACGCATATGATGTATAAAAAAGACCATCCTATTGATCTATTTGAGAGAAATGATTCCTCCCAACAACCAGAAATCAAAGCAAGACACAATTTGAACATCTAAAGCCAAAAGAATTTATCTAGACTTCTATAGGCAAAATACCATAGAGTGTAGAGAGGAATCCTAAAAACATAGACCACAATCACTAGGATATAAGACACATGGGACATACCATCACGAGATCATAGAGATCAATGCTTGCCATATTTGGTTTGTACAACCAAATGCACTTGTTCACCTTCATCATTCCCTCGAATACAATGTCCAATCACCACTAAACCATATACATACTAGTTATGCAAATTTTGCAAGTGAACACTCTGAAATCATTCCGTATGTATTTTAATGACACATTGGATCTGATCTACTCATACTCAACATCATCCTCCCATATGCTTTCTTTGATCTGTATGCAAATTTGCACATCCTCCCATCCATTTGTGTGGTATCTATGAAAAACTTTCATGCTATGTTAGGCTTATCTTGGTGTTTTCCTTGGAAGAGCTATATATAATCACTCATGAGAAGAACGAGCACTTTCTTTTGTTTTCATATTTTTTAGCTGTTTTGTTTAAATGTTTCCCACCATTTCACCAATTGATAAAAAAAACAGATATGTATTCACATATATGAGTGGACATCCTCTTGAATCAATCTCTACCTCCCTATCTTTTTCAGAAAATGAGTTTCTTAATTGCACTAAACAGTTTGGCTCACCATAACTGCCCATCTATAAAGCTGCATTTGGAAATGACAGCATCCCAAATATAAAATTGCAATATTCCTCAGTTGTCAGTATGCAACTTCCAGGATGGAGTGTCCTTCACCTCAAAATTCTTCACTTTCCTACGTGGTGTAACTTGCTGAGGATTGCAGTGTTTGTCCTTTTATAAATATTTCAACTAGTTTGTTTTCCATGTTTTTTTTCTGTGGATGATCATCTACTGGTTTTCACCATTCAAAGTGTTTTCAGTAAATTTCATTCTGGGTTGTTTAAGTTTACATTTTGAAAAATAATTATAACCATCCACTACTAGCACATTTGACTACGTGGATTTTGAATGATCGGTACGTCACATTGATGGATGATAATTATTCTTGAAGTGAAACATGCAACAAATTTTTGGAACCAAAACGTGTAGTTTTAAGTGGGCATAATTGAAGTGGCTCTTCTTGGTAGCGATGGGGATCAAGATACACAAGAACATAATCTTGAGATACATCACTGTTATGAAGATTAAGTGAAATGTCATAATCTTGCGATACATCACCATTATGAAGACTAAATGAAATGTTGGATTCGTAATAATGTTCAGGACAACAAAATTATTCAAAAGAACAAGCAGATTGTATCATAGGGAATTATTGGGGTGTCATCATAAATCATTATCCAAGAGAGGTATGCTAATTTGAGTCATTATGCAATAGCATGCATAGGGAGCAATTGCTCATGGTTCTTCGGTATTATTGTGTTAATACCAAAGTAAAAATAATAATGTACATAATACATACGAAAAATGTCTTCACTCCATCTCTTTGTTGTAGTAACTTTAAAATCTGAAATTTCATGTTTGGAGTAAAAAGATCTAGAACGGTTTTTATGAAATATCTCATGTCAAGGTTTGCTCCAATGACAAAATAAGCAAAAATTGTCAGGTGCGAATTGACATACTGATCGTCCATCCATCAATGAAGATCATCATCTGTCACGTATTCTTGTGCAATTGATGTCGATGAAGAGACTTTTGGGAATGAGAAAGAGGTCGGAAGGAGAGAAGCAAATGAGCCAACAGGAGACCGGGGCGACAGAGCAGAAGTGTCGGAGGGAAGAGACGTGTAAGAAGAACTCTGAAACTGTTCAGAGAGTGTCTTATACACTGGGTAAAGCCTATAAGTCAAAAGTATACATGAAAGAGCTCCCATCACACATATGCCAGCCATCACAATAAATGCAACACGAAAGCAATGTGCCCCAGTGCATATGAGCTCAGATGTAGCTATACCATATTGTCGGAATACCTCGAGATCATAAAGGTTTCCCGTCAAAAGGGTCGAGAAAACAAATGATGCAACGGGGTCCGCAAGTGTAATGAAGTTGTAGAGCATTCCAAAATGTCGCAAACCAAATATTTCTGAAATTGTGGGAACGATCACAGCAATTTGAATGCCATAGCAAAGACCCATGAGAGATGAGGCAATATGAAGAGTGTTCGGAATGGCAAAGGCAAAGAGAAGATGAGTAACAACCATTAAGAGTTGGGCAATTCCAATCCACACAGGTCGAGGAATGATCGATATGCCCATTATCTCAAAGCCAAATAGATCATTATCTCTGTTATGATAACATATATACTCATATTAGACAAAGTGGAAAAATAATAAACAAACAATAAATTAAAACAGTGATGAGAAAACACACTATAATATATAATATATACGTACTTAACGAAGTACTCTGATAGCGCGCCACCTCCGAGTCTCCCTATGAATCCCCAAATACTCGAAAGCAATACAAACGTGGAGACGCCAGTGTAACCTTGAGCCTCAGAGAGTTGACTTAAATTATTATTTGCCGTCACTGCTGTCCCTACTCCACAGAAGAACGCGAAAAACAAAAGCCAAAAGTCTGCTTTCACAAGTGCTTGTTTGAGATCAAAATCTTCTCCTCTCCGAGGCCCCTTCTTGATCTTCTTCGCACCTTCACCATAGGCTAAGAGAATATCGGCATTTTTTTCTTCTGACACTCTTTTCATCCTTAAATCCAGGAAACCATCATTAATTGCATCTCCAACCCTACTCTTCTTGAAGAATACAATTTGGAGACCAATTCTTAGTGGAACAACTATGGGCGATAATAGAAAAATGAACATGATAATAACTGCTATAACCAAAGCTAGAGAGTTCGGGAAGAGCTCATCTATGAAGACGACCGCGAACAAATAAATTGCAAGAGCAATGGAAACGATATATATGAAGTGGAATTGCCGATGCTCTTCCTCAATCTCAGCATAAGATGCTCCTCCAGCAGGTGGCACAGGTCGGATAAAGCCCATACAGAAAAAGCAAATGAGAGCCGGCCCGATGGCAAGGAAAAGGAGTAGCTGGACCCCATCACTACTCAGTAATGAGATGAAGATTTGAGTGAAAATGGCACCACTCAAGCCGATAAAACCCTTAAGGAACCCAACAATAGTGCCACGACTCTTTGGGAAGTTTCGCATGCATGTGACCAAAACAGCAGTGTTGAACCATGTCATGCTGTTCCCGCCCACAAAAATGGCTACACACATCTGGAATACCCACCACACACATGATTTACAGAGATTTAGTGGCATTATGAAAGAAATGACACTAAATCTAGGAACACATATTATCATATTTCCATACAAAGAGGTGAAAGAAAGTAAGAGCCACATTTTTTCACTGAGATTTAATAGCATTATGGAATACGCAAAATGCTAAATATTTTGTGTTCCAACATGAAAGTAGAATATGAAGAAAAAAAAAGGGTCAGCATTACATGTTTCCCTTGTTTGAACTCACATTTTACCTTAAAGAAAGAGAGAATTTCAATTTGTCAAAGCACATGAAAATTCAAGTTTTTGACATTTACTGGCATTATACAGAATAATAAATGCTGCAAATAATTATGACAACATGAGATTAACAGGTATAACACATGCCCATTTGCTTTTGAAGTTTACATTTGGTATTAAAATGTAGTGGCACTTGGCTCCAACATCAACATCTCCATTAACCCTCAAATGAAACCTCCAATATCCCAATATGGTACGAATCTAATGATCAGATGAGCACGGGCACCACACATACACAACCTCCATTCATTAAGGAAATAGAAATCATCCATGACATGGCCTTCTTGAGTTTTCTTTTGGGATTCTCATGTTTACCTACCCTAAGTTTCTGTGAATGCTACCCTAAGTAATGCTCATAGAAGTCCATTCTAAAAGAAAACAACAAATCAACATACAAAAAGATATAAACAGAAAAGTTCCAAACCAAACAAAGACACAAAGAGGGAAAAGGAAAAAGGGACAAAGAACCTGCCAAAGAGGGCGAGAGGCAATGGTTTTACTCGCGACAAGCCAGAGCGAGCCGAAACCGAGCAATCCTTCGAGAGCAGCTATGGAGAGGATGACCCAGGGAGGGACATGGTTACACAGGATCCCGGCGAGGAGACCCACATTCTCGCCGAAGTCTTTGGAGAGAGCCAGGTAGTTGAGCTCAACTTGGTTGAGCTCAAGCTCCGATTTGAGGGTTGCCGAGTAGTTGGCATATGCGAATGTGTTCCCAGCAAATGCTTGGACCCAGATGGCTGCCACTAACCCAGCCCACTTGATCAGCTTCTTGGTCTCCTCAGCCTTTGAGTCATCCATCTCACTCTTCTCTCTGTACCTCTTCTCTATCTGCCAGACTCTATCTCCTTGCCTGTCTCAATCTTGGTAGAGAAAGATCTGTGTGTGTGTGTTTCACTCTCTCTCTCTCTCTCTCTCTATGTGTCTCTCTGGCACTATCAGAGAGAACAGAGAACAGAGCATTGCAGAATTGTTCACTTTTTATCTGGCTCTATATGTACATGTGTTGTGATTGTGTGAGATCCAATACATACTACACTTCCTTCCTTGAAGAAAAGGATGTACATAACATACATACATACACACATATCTATCTATTTATCTTTCTAACTAACTACGGTCTCTTTCCAACTAACTATGGTATCTTTCTCCGGACTCGTCCCTGAGCAGCATCATGATACTCGCTCTCTAGGCTCGGCCCTAAACACACCCATCCATCAACCACATACAACTTCTCTCAAGACTAGCCACCATTTATCTTCGCCCCCTACTAGATGGTGTAAAAGAAAAACACTATGTTGGCTAACAACTTGAATCTTGGGCCGATGTTATGCGCGAAGTTATATGGATTGTAGGATGTCTTTTTTATGTGTTTGGACAAAAAGAGAGAGCATGTGTGTAGAAATTTGCCTTTTTTTTGTCCCTATGGTTGCAGCTCAATCGGTATGATTGTTTCGTAGTGGCAAGAACATCAATCTCGACGATCTGGCTATGGCGTGATGCATCTAGTAAAATAATGCATATATGTATTGATATTGAACCCATGTGCGCGTACACATTAATAAAAATTTGGGCTAATTGATATGATATAGCCCTAAAACAATGCTCTCTTTCTTTGTCACTTGGAGAGGATCATAGTATGAACCATACGTGCATTCGCATTCACGAACGTTCCAATCATTCATGTGTGGTGAACACCCTCGAAGTATGGTAAATACCATACTTTTGTATTCATTATTTATTATAAGGTAAAATTTACTTTAAGGTAAGAAAGTTAAGGTAAAAAATGTAAAAGAAAAACATAAGAATGTTTTGATAGCATACACATTCGTTTTCATTCGTATGAAACGAATGTTTGCCAATGCATTCGAGTATATTACGTACTATGGTGAGGATTTTTTATTTACCCATGTTGTTGGGCTCAAATCTCAATATTCTCATTGATTTAAATCAATATTCATGTTAAATGTAGGGATTGAACAAATTATGTATGTATGTATGTATGAACATTTGCATGTATGTTATGTATGTACGTATGTACGTACAAGTGTTTGAAGGAGATAAATATAAAGCATAGAGAAAATTTATGTGGTCACACATATTAACAACAAGACCCTTCTCCTGTCCTCAAAGGTCATAATGTGGTCGCTTCCATGAACATCAAAAGCTTCTTAATAATGTCTTTCACGTGTTAACTTTATAGGTCCTTTTTTTCCAAGAGTCCACGTGTTCTTGCAAAATTTAATTGGTAGGCTACATTTTAAATAGACCGATTAGTATATATATATATATATATATAGGCCTTTTTGTTACTCAATTTGTTGCCAACTTTGATTGATAAGCCATAATTCTAATATAGGTCAATAACTGTCTCTCTCTCTCTCAAGTGTGTTTAGACAAACACATACCTTCTAAAGGTATTTGGAAGTGTAGTTCAAAGGTAATGAATGTGATGAAGCTTGAAAGTACCTTACGAGTTTGGATGGACTCAAGTATAAATCACCAAAAGTATTTGAATGAATACAAATACTTATTGAAAAAAATATGAGAATATGGAACTTTTTTTTTTTTTTTTTCCCAAAAAAACACTACTTCCCATTAGTTAGCAAAAGAATTACATCGAAGAACAGCCATAATCAAAACAGCATAATCCTCACCTAACTATTTACAACAAGAGTAACCCACTGCTGCCTCTTTTTACATAGAGACCACCATGGTGACCACATATTCACAACGAAGCCAATGGCGGAAACAACCATCTTGGTGCTTGGTAATTCCATTTAGGACCAGACGCTGAATTAACCATCATAGGAGAGCGACCCCATTTCAGCAAAAACTTTGAGCGAGCCCTGTCTGCTGCATCCGAGTTCCCTTCAATTGAGTTGTACTGTCCACGCAGCCAAGATACCAGCTCGAACCAAATGTTTAGCAACACCTCACCGCTTGGGAGTTTTCGTTGCTGAAAAACAAACATACATCGTCTGGTCCAAATGTGCCAGACCGAGAAGCATGCCACCAACATCCATATCTCCTCAAAAAAACCAGAGTTTGTACCAGGTTCTACTCCAACACTTTTGAATACACTGCCGCCCTGCAATATAAAACCATGACCATGTGGATTTAATTGTTCCGCCCAACCTTCCTTAGTTAGTTTCAAACCCTGTAAGGACCCCCACACAACTCTCCCATTCACCCCGCATGCTACCACTATCCTGAGACTTCGACCCCAAATGCTGATTGCCTCTGCACAATTCCAAAAACAGTGAGGTATCGATTCCAAAGAGTGACCACATAACAGGCAACCAGCCTCCCCACCACGAGACCTCCTCCACTCCCCTACCGCTAACGCCTTATGACTAAGAAGCCAAAACCACACCTTGATTTTTTCTGGCATATCAGATGCCCATAGTCTCCGCCAAAACGACTTCAACAAGTCATCTGATATGCCTTTATCCCTCCAACTATTGCAAGTTTGAGCAGCACCCACTGATTTGGAGCCAATGATTTGCCTTCCGAGCTTAGTACTATAATAAAAAAACCCCACCAGTTTGTTCGTTCCCGGTTTTTGCCACCATACCTCTAGTGGATCCCACTCCAAATCATGTAGAGGCTTGTTGTCCAATAGCCATAGTTTACAATCATTATCTAGCTTCCCTGGGTTTGGGTTTAATTGCCACTTCTTACCTTCCAACACTGCCACCCGCACTGCCAACCACTGACCATTGTCGGACAAAGCACTTAGGTTTCCCCACAAACGATATTCATTAGATGGACACTTGCCACGGATAATTTGTCCATCACTCTCACCTACAAACCACCCAGACCAGACCCCCTCTTCCTTATCCAACCTATCTAGACCATCAACAGCCTTATTTATCAGTTGGGTCACCTTCTCAAGCCTACAAGAAATGCTACCAAACTGACCCTCCCTCCTCTTCATTTTGAAAACATCCCACTCTCTTACTGAACTAACATTGTACCCTAACATGCAGCCCCATGGCAAATATTTTTTCTGTCCAAGCATCATGCCGTCCTCGTTTCTAATCCTAGGGTTCCAAAATAACGGTTGTCGGAGTTGTTCCTCCAATGTTTTCGGTTGCATTAAGACCAACCCATCTCTTACACTTGACCAAGCCATCATTATGGCACGGGCCACCCTGTCCTCCATGCTATTTGGTTGTTTCAGCTTAAAATCTGGACTGAACAACCACCACATCTTTGCCTTCCAAGGGCCGCCATTCCTTGGACACCAAAGGTCAGCTCTATCCCTAAGAAGCAACTTCCACAGTTCAGGACCAGGTTGTAAACTTCGCACAAGTAGCTTACCTAGTAAAGCTTTACTTTGGTGAACTGGATCCACCAACCCAAGTCCACCTTGGTTTTTCGCCTTGATCAAACAACTCCACGCCACTTTAGCTGATGCCCTCTCATGGTCTCTACCCGACCATAGGAACCCTCTCACCATTGCCTTAATATTTTTGATGCAAGTTTTGTCTAACACCCAACATGCCACCGAGTGCCACATGGTGGCTAACGAGAATATGGAACTTACTCAACAATTTTTCCAAACCTAAAAGGGAAACGTGTTGAGAGGGATTTCCCTATTTATTGCAATAGCTTATATGAGCAATAAAATGTTGGAAATATGGCATGTTAGGGTTCTCTTTCACATATGACTTCCTTTACAATTGAGGATGTGTGCATAGGGCACAAGAAATTGACCTCTCGAAAGGCCAGAGATATTCAAGTTATAAAGGCCAAAATGATCAAATGGACGGAAACAAAAAGTAGATAGTAGGTAAATGTTGTGTTTAACCATTTTTGTTACATGACATTCGTTATAGCTAGAGTACAAATTGGATCAAACCTTTTTATAAAGGTGAAGATGCAAATAATGTAAATGACTATAGACAATCGTAGTTGGCTCACTTTTGCTAAATTTATTTGGATATGTAATGGAACTAGAGATAAGTGTTTCGGTTGAAAAATAATGTAAGGGGGCAAACATATAAGTTGGCTTTCGAAAATACCGTTGACCACCTTATCACCCTTCAATTGTTAAATTAAGAAAGTCATTATTGTTGCTTCATAGATGTTGAGAAGGATTTTGACGTGGTATCTCATGAGCATATTTAGAGGTGTGTGGAAGAACTTTGGGTATTGATTAAGTACATGATTGCAATTTCACCAATCAATGAGAAGGCTATATGTCTCGTGCATGTATAATATGGAATTTTAGAACTTTTCAATACCATTATTGTTGTTAATAAAGGATGCTTACTCTCATCAAATCTATTTAATATATGCATTGATGAATTAGAAAAAATAGTTGACAAGTTTGTAAAGGGCAAAGGCATTGAATAAATTTTTGTTCATAATGTACTCACCATGCTTTTGTTCTACGAAAATGATGTGGCGACTTTTACAAATACTTTAGGAGATGCATACAAGCTCATGAGGCAATTGGAAAAGTTTCAGACATATACTGAGTTGACTGCCAACAACTTTAAAATGAAGATTATGCTTGTGAAGAGCAAAAATACAGTTTTTCTTTTTCCAAAAAAATATTATTCATTAGTAGAAATCCTACATACATGATGAAATGATTAGTCTAACAACATTATAAAGGTTGTAGCCATGATAGGTCAATAATAGAGCTCAAAGACTCAATGGAAAACTAAAAAGAATGGCATGATTGGACTTCTATATGTAACGATTGTGTTGTGAAACCCCTTTGAGTATGATTCATCCTAACCTTCTTCCATTCAACGATGAACACATACTAGTGCCTTTGACTTAGCTGAAAGTTTCTATGGACTACTTCAATACCTACTTCGGCTGTTGCATTTGTTGACACCAAAATTCCCATGATGCCCAAGCAACTATTTTCTTCAACATGTCACCTTGTCCTTATGAAGGCTGACCAAAAGACTTTATATCCTCATTGAGATCTACATTAGAAAAAGTTCCTTCCAAATCTTTAATGTGTTTCTCTATAGTCTCCAAGGTCACATTTTCCTTGCTCTGTTTATCACAACTATACCATCACAGGCATGCAGAGGATTCATACTTTAATTGATTTCTTCCAGACCGAACCTAGTATCTTGATTGTCATAATCTACATTCTCCAATGTGACATTGTCATTGCTATTAAGGAGGCCATTATTTTCAATCGAAGAGGCTTCAAGAATACAAAATTATCTTCGTCTTCCACATGAAACACTCGCCCATTACCACCGAAGACCTGACATCCAAAAATAGAATGAGTCTACTCTCCTCATCCCCTCATGAAAATATCTTCAACCCCCAACATCATCATCCCTCATCCTTATCAAGAAATAGAAATTTTGCTTCTTTTTCCACATCCACCCTCTCGCTGATTAACACTGAAGGCTTGTACCTACAAAAACACAAAATGAGTATAATGTCCTCATCCCCTCCTGAAAATATGTGTCATCCCTCGACACCATCTTCGCTCATCAAGAAATAGAAAATCAACTTTTTTTTCCCACATCCACCCTCTCGCTGATTAACACTGAAGGTTGTACATACAAAAACAAAATCAGTATATTGTCCTCATCCCCTCCTGAAAATATGTTTTAGCCCCCGACACCATCTTCACTCATCCTTATCAAGAAATAGAAAATCAGCTTCTTTTTCCCACATCCACCCTCTCGCCGATTAACACCGAAGGCCGAGCGAAAATACTGATTATGCTTATAGAGTCAAGAAACAAATGTCATACACCATCCTACTTGAGAAAAAATCACTTCCCAATGGGATAATGAAAATGGAAAGAGTTGTTGAGTACATGCTCAAGGTTTACAAAAGTTGCTTACGTTGATTTCCTAAAATCATATTGCAAGCAAAATCATCCAAAAACATTTGTATTCTAGTTCTATGCAATATATGAAACAAGGTTTGGAAGATGGGTCGTGTCACACTTCCATGACGATGCATCAATAAATTTCTTTGTTTTTTGGAAAAAATAAAAAATAAAATAGATTTCTTTGTAAATGAGTTCTATTTGCAATGCCAATGTATCATGAGATGGGAAAATGTGGAGGCTCAACGCTTCATACGTTATATTACATATGTTGCACCTAACTTCAAAAACATATTCTTTGATGAGTAGAGAAATCGCAAGCACGGATAAATCTTAGATTGCATGTTATTGTCCACAATCCAAATTATTGCTTATATATCACTTAGTTCACATTCACTTCAATGTAAGAAGAGACCTTGTCACGAAGTTGCATGCGTGCATGTCAAATGCGAGCTAAACCAAAGAGGATGGTTGTCTTGAGGTGTTTATGTTGGAATGCTCAAAGATGTGGATTTCCACACTCGGTTTCTTTCAAATAGTTGAAAATCTGTTTTTAGAATTATCGTGCATGTGTAGAACTTGTATGTGTGTGTTATGTTATATATACATATATGTTTGTAACCAAGTAGATAAGTGTGTATATGTATTTGTAGGATCAAATGTGCAAGTAAGCTAATGCGTAAGTGTGGATGAATGTTTAAAGTGTGTTATAAGGTGTCAATATACATATATGTGTGTATGTTTGTACATCCATTCAATTAATTGACCGTTTGTAGCATTCATTCCCAATGGATACCCCAAGTGTCGAAAAATAGAGCCTTTCTTCACCACGGATATTTGCCATCTTAAACTTTCCAAATCCTTTTCAGTACATTATGTGAGACTAGACTTCCTCCAATTAATATGTAATCTGGAAGCCAATGCAAATTGGTTCCATACAAGCATCCCCTTCTCAAGCTTCTCTCGCGGAGCTTGTAGAAACATGAAAGAATCATCTGCCAAAGCTTGTGCTACTAGTTTTCCTCTAGAGGGAAAGTGTAGAAGCAAGTAGGATGTTTGATGACAATTATTCTATTTGACAGCAAGGTATGTGCAATGTCAAAAGACGAATTGGAGGAAATGTCATCATATTCCATGACGTCATTTATATCCGAGGAAGACAACGAATCCTCTACATCCGAACCCGAGAGGACATGGTGGATCCCTTGATGTATTGTTCCCCCGTGTATTTTGCATTCAATCAAGGTACGTATGAATTGATGGTTAAACATTTATCGAGACTAGTTAAGGTCACAATAGAACAATTAAAAGATGTCTGAAAGGGTGCACCTCCCAATCCTAATGCATGGTGTCGCATGAAGAGCCAACTCTCATGCTAAGAAATGAGAGTGCAATCTACATAACCTTAAGGTGTTGCCAAATCTTCAAGTAAGTTACATAAAAAAGATAAAATTGGAGTCATATGGGGCACATCCCATCACCCATTGTCACAGACTCTTAAAGAGTTAAAGAAACATTGGGCGAGTGATCTTCATGATCACGACATTGCTAGTGCATACATAAACTCACTAATTGACCAATGCCATTGCCAATCAATACAAAAGGAAACACCAGATGACATAGGGGGAAAGATTGTTGCCAAATATAACAAGACTAGGCAGTTAAAAGTGACTTAGGTAGAACCCTTTAAGTTACAAGATATGCTTATGCATGTTCAAATCAAGTATCACACATGCTTGCGGAAAGGGGGCAATCGTGTGACTAGGTATGATTGCCATCGCACAAGTGTGCCTCGATGAGTGCTTCCTTGCACTCAAAGGAGAAAGGGTTCATCGCGATGTGGTTGTACTTGCAAAGAAACATGTGATTCTGTGGAGCGGAAATGAGTTAGTAGTGTGTGTGTGTGTGAGAGAGAGAGAGAGTCAACACAAGGTAGACAAAAAACTAAAAAATTGTATATTAACAAGGAATGATAACTAACCAACCACATACAAAGAAGAGGAGAAGGTGCTTATATAGTCACCTTCTCTCTATATTCTCTTACTAAAACTACCCCTCAGGAAAGGGGGGAAACCTTAACGACCTTATAATTATGTGTCATAAGAGTTATGCCTATGACAAGGGAAGTTGATTTTGATTCTCAACATGCCCCTTCGAGCTCAACTTCAGTTGTTGGACAATCGACTTTCTTCTAGGTGTTGTCTGGGTTCCGACTTTGATGATGTCCGGCTTCGGCGACTTCGGTGACCAACTCATTTTGTGTTCGGTTCTATGACAGTCTTTCAATTTTTGTTGATGTTCGGTTCTATGACAGTCTTTCAGTTTTTGTTGATGTTCAGCTCACTCCCCCTCAAGATCAGCAAGTCGGGGGTCGAAAGACCAAGATCTGTCGTGAATTGCCGAAGCTTGTCGACTCTTAGGGCTTTTGTGAAAATGTCGGCCGTCTGAAGGTTTGTGCCGATATGTTGAAGGTCGACAGTGCGATTATCAACTGATTCTTGCTACTCCAATATATTGCTCTACTTCCGGGGGAGGAGACGAAACTGGAGGTTGATCGTCTGTTGGCTTTGTAGTCGGCCCAATCGACATCCATGTACCCTTCAAGTCGAATTGGCTTTGCCAATTTGTAGAGGATGTTGTAATGCATCGTACCACTTACATAGATTCTTAAGA
This sequence comes from Azolla caroliniana, assembly GCF_043228905.1. NCBI lineage: Eukaryota > Viridiplantae > Streptophyta > Polypodiopsida > Salviniales > Salviniaceae > Azolla > Azolla caroliniana. The sequence continues at coordinate 7,546,676 of NW_028230441.1, read as the reverse complement.
ATCTCTTAGCGCAATCCAGATGAATATTACATGGTGTCTGCATAAACTAGCTAAGGAGGCCGATCAGATAGATGAGGTCGGGTTGGGTAATGGTAAGGTAGATTAGGCTTCCAACATGTTGTCGATATCGTGTCGGCTCGCACTCTATGGTGTCAGAGTCGACATCAAGCTTCAGGTTTTGATTGAGAGGGGTCGTCATAGGTTCACACTCTATCATCCCAAACTTGTATAAAAAGTTGAGAATGTAGTGTCGTTGGGAGATCATAATGTTGTTCGGGTCCGAATTACTTCGATACCTAGGAAGTAATGGAGCTCTTTCATATCCTTCATTTCAAATTGGCTGGAGAGGAACTTCTTGATGTTATTGATGTCAACTATGTGTTCTCCTCAAATTACCAAGTCATCGACATATATTATGATGAATACTTGTCCTTTGGAATCGCTCCAAATGAACATGGAATTGTTGAACTTTGACATCCGAAAGCCGATTTGATGAAGATATTGTGTTATCTTCGAATGTCATGCTCCAAGCACTTACTTGAAACCATAGACATGCTTGTTGAGTTGGCATACCGCTTTTGTGTGTGTGCTTGACTTGACGTCGGGACGTTGTACCATGTACACCTCCTCGTCTAATTTGCCTTGAAGAAAAGCGTTCTTTACGTCCATTTGATGGAGATGCCATCCTTTTGTTGCTTCAACGCAATTACGGTTCGAATGGTCATCATCTTTGCCACCGGTGCGAAGGTCTCTTCATAGTCAACACCATGGGTTTGCGGTAGTCTTGTGCGACAAGAAGGGCTTTGTACCGATTGACTGAGCCATCAACATTGTACTTAACCTTGTATATCCACAGACAACCAATTGCTTTCCGGTGAGGTCAACAGGGAACAAGGTCCTAGGTGTTGTTCTTGTTGAGGGCTTGCATTTCTTCATTCATTGCCTCGATCCATTGTGGATCTCGAGCAGTTTTGGCAAAGCTTTCCGGCTCACGTACAATTGTGACTTTCATCATGAAGGCATAGTGGTATGCCATGTAGTCATTGTACTCGAATCAGTTGATTGCATTCTTTTCTAGGGTCGAGCAACAGAGTTTCTCGTTTGTGTATGCAAGGGTTTTCTTTACTCCAGGTGTCCTCATGATGGGTACACCAAAGTCGTTCTTAACCGAGTGTGCTGGCTTGTCTACACCACTTCCACCGGAGTGGTTGACTTCGTATTCGGGCAGCTTGGCTTTTCCCTTATTTGGTGCGGAACTTGTCCATGACGTGCTTTGATTTCTTGGAGGTTCTTGTGGTCCATTCAACCTGGTCGAGATTGGACTATCCTCTGGTATAAGCCTTAGTTGATCATCGTCCTCCGTGGCAATATCCAGCTCTTCCTCAATCAGTTTAGATGGGGCTACGTCGGGTCCATACCATGATGTTGCTTCGTCGAATACAACGTCTCAACTCACACAAACTTTTCAAGTAGAGGGGTTTAGGCATTTGTACCCCTTTTGCTCAAGTGAGTACCCCATGAGGATGCACTTCTCTAATTTCGGATCAAGCTTCGACAACTTTTCATCGGGATTGTGCACGCAAGCAAGAGTGTTGAATATCCATAGATGGGATAGATCCAACTTTCTTCCGTAATATTTCTTGTGGGGGGAGATGTCATGCACGCCGGATGTTGTACACCAATTCATTAGGTATATGGCAATATTCGCCACTTCGGCCTAGTAAGTCTTCGGCAAGTTCACCCTTTTGCTCAAGTGAGTACCCCATGAGGATGCACTTCTCTAATTTCGGATCAAGCTTCGACAACTTTTCATCGGGATTGTGCACGCAAGCAAGAGTGCCGAATATCCATAGATGGGATAGATCCAGCTTTCTTCCGTAATATTTCTTGTGGGGGGAGATGTCATGCACGCCGGATGTTGTACACCAGTTCATTAGGTATATGGCAATATTCGCCACTTCGGCCTAGTAAGTCTTCGGCAAGTTCTTCTCGTTCATCATTGCCTTAGCCACCTTGAGTATGTGTCGAATTTTGCTTTTAGCTACTCCATTTTGTTGAGGTGTATGTCGGCAAATAAATTCTCGCCGAATTCCTTTTTGTCAAAGGTATGTCGTGAAGGCATCAGAGAAGTATCCTTTACCTCCGTCCGACCGAAGGTGTCGAAATGTCGACCTATTTCCTTTTCGACTATGCGCTTCTAGAAGTGTGTACAACACTTCGTTCTTGTGGCGCATTGGATAAATCCAAGTGTGCTTGGAGTGATCGTCAATAAACATGATGTAATACTGGCATCCACCGAAAGTTGCCGTTTGAGCCAGTCCCCACACATATGAGTGGATTGCGTCTAGGATGCCCTTGCTTACATTTCTTTCTTTCGGGAACGGGTGTCGATGTTGTTTGCCTAAGTGATAGGGTACACATATGCCTTCAATCTCCTTATCTTTGAAAGTCAGGAGTCCGATTGACTCCTTTCGCCCGCATACCCTTGAGCTTTTGGAGATTGATATGGCCGATTCTTTTGTGTTATATAGCCCTTTGTGAATATAACTCATTTCATCTTATGAGAGTTGAGAATGAACATTTGGCCTTCTCTTTGTCCATGAGAGATGAGGTGTCCTTCCTTTTCAATGAAGCAACCCCCGTGGTTGAAATGGACTTGCATGCCTTGTTCCACAATTTGGCCGACTGAGACCAAATTCTTTGTTATGGTCAGAACATGCAAGACCTTTTTAAAGTAGGTTTAGTCAATGTCTTTTCCGAATGGGACATTGCCGACATGCCGAATGGGTGAATAGTGTCATCTCTTGTTTCCACATAACCGGGTCGGTCGGGCACTCGCAACTCTCAGAACCATCCTTCATGGGACGTCATGTGGTTGGATGTGTTGGAGTCGACAAACCATACATTTTCCGAACTAGAAGTGTTGGCCAGGCCAGAGGCCGACATAGAGTTCATAGACATCTTGCCATACTCATCATAGTCGGAGTTTGTGGCATAGTTTGTGAGTTGTCGGCTTGTGGAGGCCGACTCACTTTTCTTCTATCGACACTCTTACTCGTGGTAACCGAGTTTGCCACAGTATCCACATTCGACAAAATTGTATTGTCGACTTAGTTCGGCATGGGAGCTCCCCCTTCAGCCGAACGCTCCATGGGTGTTTACGCTTTCTTGTCAATTGTAGGAGTTTCCCTCATGGCTTGGACCTCGTCCGCTTCTTGTTTGGCCGAATCGTACTCTCCTTTTGTGATTTTGTCCTCTACCACCGTCTGAGTGTGTGTAGAGCATTTGTCCTTCCGAGGCGGTGCTTCTTGTTCGTATATGGTTTTCTTTGACCAGTAGCATCAACTAGAGGTTGATGAAAGAGGGAGGGTCCTCACTTGCTAGGACGGTGGTTCGCATGGTGCCGAACCGTGGTGCAAGGTTGAAGAGGCATCTTTGCACCATTTCATCATCATTGTTTGTCTTGGACTAAGACTTAGTCGCAAACACAATGTACTCCCCTTCCGGAATACTATCCAAAGGTGTGGTTGGAGAGATGGAATAATACACACATACAATTATGAATTATTTGGTTACGTTCTCCGGTACATATACATAGTATCCGGTTATCCGACACACTATTCGATACACAATTCGGATATGAATGAACATGCGTAAGATTAAAACATAAAAGTGTAGAGGGCAAGTACAAAAGATAGAACAATACAGACTTATATTATTCGTTGTTTAATCACTACAATTCGGACTCCTTATATAGGTAGGCGATTCTGATATAAAACGGTGTTCACCCGGATCAGTACATCTTTCCGTATCCGGCACCTCATAATACTATTTACATTACAATGTTTCGTTTATTACTAATTACTTCTTTTTCTATAATATCCTTCGGTTCCTATTTTATCCGGTTCACACCTCTTTCGGATTTTGGTTCTCTGTCCTCACTCCTTCGACTCCAGTCACAGCTTCATTGGGCAACACTTGGCACGCCCTTGGAACAATGCCTTGCACGTCGAACCCACACACCCTCAACTCTCCTCCAAAATGTCCAGTATGCTTTGTTGATTGTCTGTCGTTTGGTCTGGCGGCGTACTCCTTTGTTGTGACGGTTCCTCCTCTTCCGTTTGCAGTTGCTGTTGTGCTTGATTCTCCGGTTGTTCCGCCCGTTGTTCATCTTGTGCGGTTTGTGATGCGTCCTCCGAGTCGTCCATCCTTGGATGCATCGACTCCTGCTCCCTCGACTGATGCGGTTGTGTCTACTCCCTTTCGTCCTCCGGTCACTCTTCATCACACAGATCTACCCGATCAACTTGGTCCACCCCGATCTATTGCATCCAAGTCCAATGTCAGCTACAGCTGGTCATCATTGAACACTTCCAAAATTCTCCGAATTTCGTCAGTTTGTACTTGGGCCATTGCCTAAAAATCGTCGGATAAATCTTCTCGAACCGTGACGATACTTTCTTCATCCATCTTATAGAAATTATCACCGGCTTTTGCCCTATTTTCTGCATATGCTTGGAGCACCTGTAGTTCTGCCACATGTGCCGACCATTCCTTCCATATCACAGCCGAGCAGAGCATTCTTCAAGTTTTTCCTGTATCCGTTGTCGCCGGTTATCGACAATTATCTGGATCCTCTTTATGCCATCTCTATCTTTTCTTCCGGGGCCTGCTTTTCTTGTTTGAGGCGCTTAATCTGTTGTATTGCTGCCTTGGATTGAACCTCGTATGCTGTCAGTTGAGCTTGATATCTCGTTTGGACCTTTATTAGCAGTTCTTTGGAAGCGTTCAATTACCCAGTCTCGATCTTCCAGTAGCCTTTGTCTTTTCCATTGTGGTTTCTTCTCTCATCTTCTCCTTCGTTTCCTCAAAGAATTTCTCTTGCGATCACAGGGCCTCGTTCTTTTCCTTTAATTCCGCCCACACCTCCTTGAGCTTCTCTCATTTCCGGTCAAACTCCTTTTCCATCTCCTTTGTGATCTTGATATAATTTCTCGAAATCGGCATGCTTGTCCTTTAAGTGTCAGTTGACTTGTGCCCCCAACCGATCATCCCGATCCTTCTATTGTCGGAGCTCTTCCTGTAACCGTTCGATCTCTATTTTGGCCATCCTTCGGAGTTTCTCTCTTTCCTGTTGTAATGTCTCTTTTCTTCCTTCATCTGGTTCAGACTTTCTTGAACCATTCGGAGTCCTTCCCACAACTTCTTCTTCTCCTCTTTCACATTTCCCCGCAGTTGTTTCTCCTTCCTCACCGTCATTGCTTGCGCGGCGATATGGTCGCTCAAAGGAAGGTAGAGTATGTAGGTAAAAAGAAACAAGTACGGTGCATTAAAAAAAAAAACACCCACTTTTTTTATTTTGGGAGAGAGCCTTTGAATCCTATAAAAGGGGGGGAGAGGGCTCATTCTTGGGGGGAAAAGGGAGAGATGTAGAAAGCTACCAAAATTCAAAGAGAGGTCAGCTAGGATTGCGAATAAAAAGAGGTGTGCAAGACCAACATTGACAAGAGGTGATGTGGACGTCGTTTGTTGGGACATTGCAACGAAACTCGGGGATCTCCCCCTAAAGCTCTACTCATGAACTTATCTTCTCCATTTATTCTTCTCTTCTTCATCATCTTCTTCTTCTCCTCAACATACTTGTAAAACCTCTTTATAAAGGGTATTCTTTTGTAATCTAGTGTTGTCAACCTACAAAGTGGTTTATTTTGGACTTAATATTGTGAAATCCTTTCGTAATCTCATGTTTTTTGGGTTAATCGAGTGCTTTGCTCTTAATCGTTGTTCAATTCACCACTTGCTCTGGCTCCTACAAGATTTCGACTATGAGGAGGCTTCAACTCTAACGAGGTTTCAACTTTGACAAGCCTTCGACTTAGACGAGCCTCCTTGGTCCAAGATCCTCGTGGTCCCGCTCAAGTAGCACACACATGCACGTTGTCGCGGAAATCCGGGCGTGCGTGTCGAATAGGACGAGACCACAGGGGTCTTGGACTAGGGAGTAAGAGGAGGGAGAGAAGCTTGGGAGTTCAACTGAGAAGGAAGCGAAAGACTAAAATGTGAGAGATTAAGATTCAAGAGAATAAGATCTAAACAAGACAAGATACATTATGGAAAACACCACACCAATCGTGACCGTGTAGGCCGAATGTAAACCCTCTAGATGAAACCCTAACCAGATAGGGGAAAAGAAGAAGAAGAAGAAGAATACGAATGAAACCCCTAAAACGAGATCCTAAAACCCAAAATTTCGAAACCCTAATGGCAACCCAAAGAAACCCAAAAGTGGAAGCCCCTCAAAAGTGACCCCTCACTCCCTCTTATAGTAATAAGGAGTGAGGCACATTACAAAAAGGAGTGGTCAAATCCCCTTTCTTTCAAAGGAGAGTATTTGACCTCGATCTTAGGAGGTGAGATTGATGGGTCTTAACTCCCTCTCCTCTCATCGACATACTCAATGACCACTACTTTCTACACCCATACTTCATGTGCCTCCCTCTAGTCTACAAAGTGCACATCACCTTTATAGCTTTACATCTTACTTTTCCTCCTTACATTTGTCTATTATTCCTATGTTACATTTTTCCTAAGTTCACGTGCAATGTTGCACATCTTGTTTTTATTTGTCCCACCCGAGTTTCTCACCGTAGCCGGAAATCTTCACGACAACGTAACTTTGTGACAACAGCGAGAAATATGTCAGAGTGGTAGATTTGTGCCCTGTGCAAATTGTAGGGATCAAAGGTCAATACTTGAATATGCCAAGAGGATACTTGAAAGGTACGTGACTGGTACCAAGACAATGCATATTGTGGATGAGGCTTGATATTGGTTTAGAATATTGAGCATGACTACTCCCACTCTATGATACAATGTCTCGCTCCAATGCTCTTATTGTAATTGGCAAGACCTTGCAAGTAAATGTAAGCATTTACTCAAAATTCGGATGATCATTGAGAGGCATATGCCATCCCCATGTGGGTCGCCACTGTTTATAGATCATGCGACCCCAAACGAATTATATCACAATTACATACATGCAAAAAGAGGCAAAACCAATTGTGGGGTCAAAGGTAGAACCATCTAACATGAAACATGGAAGTCTCAAATGCAAACAGGTAGAGAATCTATTCAATGGCTCAAGCAAGGGTTTAGATCCTTTGATTGGGTTACTGTTGAGGATTGTATGCAAACATTGGTAGATCTGTCACAAAAGTTGTATAGTTTAGGTGCACCGAAATCAACCAACGAGGTAGGCACAAGATCCACAAGTTTGAAGTAACAAATTGGTGTGAAAAAGAGTAGCAATGCTTGACATTTCACAATAACTTACTACCAGCTCCCCACACACATTCAAATCTCATGTTGGAAGACTACACAAGTGCAGTTGAGCTAGGCAGTTCTCAATATGTGAGATTGAGAAGGTTCGGTGTTTCCATTGTGATGGCTTGACCTTTACTTCAAGGGTGCAAAACTTGTGGCTGCATCAAGGGTTTTTTCTAGCTTATGATCTTTGAAACTTTTTGTGGTTGGAAATTTGTGCAATTTGAAGTTTCTAGTATGTTCAAAACACATTTTTGGTTTTTTCGTGGCTGAAATTTTAATGACAAGGTAAAATGTGAGATGGAAAGGTGTTTGGAATGACCTCTTACTTTTTGTTTTACATTGGGAAATTGATTTGCACGTGTTTTTATTTTAATGGTGGAAGTTTTATGTATCTAAAACTTTGAGATATTGATGTCAACTATTTTTTTAGACGTACACGCTTTTTGAAGTTTTGATGTCAGGCTTCGAGTTGGGCTACAACCTTGACTCGCCCAGGCTACTGTTTTGAGTATTGCATTGAGCCGATCAGGGCTACTACTAATAATCGGCAACCATTCGGTTAAGTTAGAGAGGGTCAAAACCGAACCATTTTAAAATTTTGAATCATGAACCGAACCGAACCATGAAACCGTTAAACCGAACCATTAAAAAAATAAATCAAACCGTAGCCATTAAACTGGTAAAACCGCAGTTTCGTGGTTCGGTTTCGGTTTTCAGCTCAAGTCAAATTTTAAATTTTAAAAATTTAAAATATTTCATTATTTAAATTTTCAAAAATTTAAAGATTTTCTAAAAATATGCGAATAAGGCATGAAAATGAAAAGATTGCTTAAAAACAAAATTTTTGATTTTTTTAAAAAATGTTTTTATAAAATTTTAAAATAAAATAAAATAAAAAACCGTTTAAAACCGCGGTTGTTTCTGTCTATTGAAACCGAACTGAACCGTTGAAAAAAAACCCGAACCTGAACCCAACCGTTTAAACCGTGAAGCCGTGGTTTTGCGGTTCGGGAACCAAACCGTTGCCGATTGTTAGCTACTGCCAAGTTGGGCTATTGGTGACAAAGGTTGTCAAGAGTCGTCGGGCTATCGATCGGAAACTTGCAAGCTTTTTTAGGTGAAGATCTGACGGTGCAAATCGCACACGTCATAGGCCATATGTGGTCATGATTCACTCATCAAGCCTCTTTAGGATTTGGATACATACATACATACATACATACATACATACATGATAGATTGAATGAATGATACATGATAGATTGAATGAATGAATGATGATGATGATGATGGCACCTCAAGCTTCACCTCCACCTCTCTCTCTCTCTGTGCTCATGTCTAAAGGAAAGGAACAGGGGATCACTCTCCCCTGTTCTCTCTCCTGTGAAAATGAAGAAAGAGAAATTATGTAATGGAAATGAATGAGAGGCTGACACACAGCCACGCCATGCCCTCCTCCTCCTCCTCCTCCTCTCTCTAAGGATCCTTCTCTCTCTCTCTCTCTCTCTCTCTCTCTCTCTCTCTCATCATCATCATCATCCCCCATGGCTTCCCTCTCCCTCTCCTGCTCTCCTTCTCCTTCCTCTTCTTCTCCACATCTTCATCATCATCATCATCGCCTTCAGCCTCAAGCTCTTCGAATTTCTTTCGCCAGGAAGGATCCATGGCCTCCTTGCCTTCGTATCTCCAGGTAAATTTTACTTCCGCCCTTCCTTACCAAATGCTAGATGCTCCCATTCTTTGCAAATACCTTTTATGTTTCTTACTTTTGAGTTTTCTTCCACATCTTTGTTCCTCTCCCCTGTCTTATATTGCAGATTTATTCTTTTCTACTTACTTTTCTCTCGTACCTTTCGCTCCTTCATTTTCATTTGACACAGTCGAGTGATCATGTGG